>NC_045959.1:72981818-73281818 GCF_010909765.2 Amblyraja radiata | reverse complement strand
ATATTTGTCCGCTCGGATGTGTAATTACCTATAGGCACAAAGTAGTCCCTGTTCTTTAAGTAGGATTCAAACCAGTTTAAAACTGTGCCAGAAAGTCCAACCCAGTTTTCCAATCGGTCTAGTAATATGGTGTGGTGATCGACCGTGTCAAATGCAGCACTGAGATCCAGTAATACTAAAACTTAAATTTTGCCACTGTCTGTATTTAAGTGGATGTTATTGAAGACCTTAACAAGAGCAGTCTCAGTGCTGTGGTGTGGTTGAAAACCTGACTGGAAAGTTCTTTGCTGTGTAGTTCTTTGCTATGACATTGTCAGGTTTGGATCAGAAGGTGCTACCCAGGTACAATGTTCTGGTTCTGCACTCTTTGCAGTTATTGTGGGAAATGATAATGTACTTAGGATTGCCTCAGCAAACATAATGGCTGACTATGGCTGCATTATTTCAGACAAATGCTACAATTATGTATTTGATCAGCTGATACACTGTGTTGAACAAACTAAGATATCTATAAGCGAACCTCTGAATGGTTGTAGAACAGATCATAGAACAGTACAGTATAGGACAGGCTATTTGGCCTATAACATTTGTACTGAACATGATGCCAAAACCAACTCTTATGTAATCCATATCCCTCCATTCCGTACATGTCCATGATCCTATCCAAAAGTCTCTTCAATGACCACTATCGTATCAGCCTTCACCAATGACTCTGGCAGCACTTTCCAGAACCTCATCAACATCTGTTGAAATAACCTGCTCCGCACATCTATCTATACTATTACTAAAACTCTCATCTTGACTACTTCCGGTCTGCGTTGTAATTAAATTTGCGCAAAAACGATCACCCATAGCGCTACGATTTTTCACCACCTTACTCACCATTCTCCTCTGCTGCAAGTTAAATAAGTTTTGTTCCGATCGGTGAAATAGTACATAAGTTATGAAGATTTAAAAATCGTAAAAACCGCCCCTTCCGGAACCCGCTGTCAATAACGTGGCGAGGAGAATAAAAAGCTGAAGGGGCGCAGTGTGTTGAGCAGCTAGCGGAGAGTCAGCGGAGAGTCAGGGGCTCGCAGAGAGTCAGCGGCTCGCGGGGAGACAGCGGCTTGCGGGCTGCTTCTGTAGCAACCAGCACGACCAGCTGGAAGCTGCTGAGTTGAACTGGAAGCCTCTGAGTGAAGCCGGAGTGGGACCGGGATCTACAGCGTGAGGCTGGAAGCTGAAGGTGCGGGGTGAGCAGAGTGCGAGCCCCCACCCCCCCCCCCCCCCACCCCACACCCTCCTCCAATGGGTCCCACTTAGTCTAGTACATAACTAAAACTCTGATCTTGTGCTCTTCCGGTTTGCGGGGTTTTTCTATTTGCACTAAACTGGTGCACGAGAGCACTGCAATTTTTATCCCCCTTACTCACCATTCTCTTGTGCTGCGATTGCAACAAGTTTAGTTCCGATCGATGGTATATTGTAAAAGTTATCGAGGTTTATAAACCGTAAAAACCGCACATGTGCAGATTGTTGTATTCGTCGCTACGCACATTGGTCTCTCCTGTCACTCAGGAAGGGGCATTGCCGGGACTCCTGGTACCATCGCCGCACTGATTGACCGCGTCCGTTGTCAATCGGCTGAAGGTCACCATGGTGAAGGGGTGGCGCCACACTCATCACGCCCCCGGCACAGTGAGCCGGCTCCGTCGAGGCCCAGGTCCACGAGCGCTTCGACCGCCTACAGCCAGGGCTGGGCCAGGCTGGTGCTGGGCCAGGGAATGGGAGGAGGATGATGGAAATGAGGAGGAGGGAGATGGGGTGGTAGAGGGAGATGGGGGGGGGCAGCGCCAGCGCCAAGCCCCGCTGTCTACCTGTTGGCGAGGGACGTTGTGGGTCCCGGGACGGGCTGTGCTTCAACGGCTCCTGCCCACGGGCGCCGAAACCAGTAGGGGCCCTAACGCACCGCAGCGTTACACGGAGAGAGGAAGCGCCGCAGCCCAGCCCACAGCACGCGGGGGGGGGGAGAGAAGACGGATGGAGGGGGGAATATTTTGTTGGGAAAAGGGGTTGCGTTGGGGGACCAGGCCTCCCGTGTGACAGGGACCCAACAGGTCCCACTTAGCCTAGTCTTCTTTAAAAATGTCCCTCTCATCTTAAAGCTGAGCCCGCTAATACTTCATATTTCCATCATAGGAAATAGGTTTTGACTGTCGTCAATGTGACTGTCTATTCTATCTATACCTCTCATTATGTTATATATTTCAATCAGGTCTTCCCTCAACCTCCGGCATTCCAGAGAAAACAATATGTCTGTCCAATCTCTCCCTGTAGCTAATACACAATAATTCAGGCATCATTCTGGTGCTTCCTCTGTACCTTTTGCAGCTCCTCTGCACCCTTTCCAAAGATTCCACATCCTTCCTTAATGGGTCAACCAGAACTGCGCACAATATTCTAAATGTGGCCCAAACAATGTCCTATAACACTGCATCATGACTTCCTGACAATTATAGTCAATGCCTCAACCAATGAAGGCAAGCATGTCATGTGCCTTCTTTACCACTCCACTTACAGGGAGTTATGGACTTAGATCCCAAGATCCCTGTATGTTATTGTTGTTAAGGGTCTTGCTATGAATTGTGTATGTCCCCCTTACAGGCAACCTCCCAGAGTGCAACTCTTCGAGCACAGATTAAACACCATCGGCGATTTCTGCACCATTTCTGTAGCTGATCTATATCCCGCTGTATACTTTGCCAGCTTCCTCACAATTCACAATACCAACAATCTCGGTGTCATCTACAAACTTACTAATCGACCCGTCTGTTTACATCCATCTTATTTATGTATATTTCATAAATAACATAGATCCCTGCAGAATCTACCGAATATTGCCCCTTCCAACACAACCCTCAGTCTTCTATCAGTTAGGCAGTTCTGCATCCTTATGACCAACTCACTGTTACACCCATGCACCTTAATCTTCTGTATCAGCCTTATTAAAATCCATGTAGACAACATCCACCATCCTATGCTCATCCATCACCTTCGTCGTCTCCTGAAAAGCTTGATCAAGTTAGTAAGCATGACCTGTCATGTACAACGCCATGTTGAGTGTTCCTAATTAACCAAATGGGAGTAAATCCTATTCCAATAGATAATCTCCAATAGCTCCCAACCATTGACTTGAGGCTCGCTGGCCTATTATTGGAGGGGACCAGCATTCTGGCAGGCAGGTTTGCCACTGCAGGTGGGTTTAAACTAAATAGTGGGAGGGGAGGAGACAAAATGGAGATATCAGGATAGAGTTCAAGGGAAAGAGAGTATAAGAAAAGTTAAGACAGACTCCAGAATTAACGGGGCAGAAAGCTCAGGAAGGGATAGGAGAGTATGGCCAAGTGAAATAGGAATTGATGTGAAGGGTGAGGAGAGTAATGGATTAAAAGTATTATATATGAATGCACGAAGTATAAGAAATAAAGTGGATGAGCTTGAGGCTCAGTTAGAACTTGGCAAGTATGATGTTGTGGGAATTACAGAGACATGGCTGCAAGAGAACCAGGGCTGGGAACTGAATATTCAAGGGTATACGTCCAATCGAAAAGACAGAGAGATGGGCAGAGGGGGTGGGGTAGCTCTGTTGGTGAGGAATGAAATTCAGTCCCTTGCGAGGGGTGACATAGAATCATGAGATGTAGAATCAGTATGGATAGACCCTAATGGGAGTTATCTACAGGCCCCCAAACAGAGGCCTGGATATAGGATGCAAGTTGGATCAAGAGTTTAAATTGGCATGTCACAAAGGTAATGCTACGGTTGTTATGGGAGATTTCAACATGCAGGTAGACTGGGAAAATCAGATTGGTGCTGGACCCCAAGAAAGGGAATTTGTGGAATGCCTCCTTGATGGATTCTTAGAGCAGTTTGTACTGGAGCCTACCAGTGAGAAGGCAATTCTGGATTTAGTGTTGTGTAATGAACCGGATTTGATAAGGGAACTCGAGATAAAGATGCCATTAGGAGGTAGTGACCATAATATGATAAGTTTTAATCTGCAATTTGAGAGGGAGAAGGAAAAATCAGCAGTGTCAGTAGTACAGTTGAACAAAGGGGAATATGGAACTATGAGGGAGGAGCTGGCGAAAGTTGACTGGAAAGAGACCCTAGCAGGGATGACAGTGGAACAACAATGGCAGGTATTTCCTGGAATAATACAGAAGGTGCAGGATCAGTTCCTTCCAAAGAGGAAGAAAGATTCCAAGGGGAGTAAGGGGCGACCTTGGCTGACAAGGGAAATCAAGGACAGTATACAAATAAAAGAGAAGAAGTATAACATAGCAAAGATGAGCGGGAAGCCAGAGGATTGCGGAACTTTTAAAGAGCAACAGAAGAAAACTAAAAAGGCAATAGATGAGAAAAGATGAGGTACGAAGGTAAGCTAGCCAAGAATATAAAGGAGGATAGTAAAATATTCTTTAGGTATGTGAAGAGGAAAAAAATTAGTTAAGACCAAAGTTGGACCATTGAAGACTGAAACAGGTGAATTTATTATGAGGAACAATGATATCGCAGATGAGTTGAACAGGTACTTTGGATCCGTCTTCACTATGTAAGACACAAACAATCTCCCTGATGTACTAGTGGCCAGAGGATCTAGAGTGATGGAGGAACTAAGGAAATTCACATTAGGCAGGAAATGGTGTTGGGTAGACTGATGGGACTGATGGCTGATAAATCCCCAGGGCCTGATGGTCTGCACCTCAGGGTACTTAAGAAAGCGGCTATAAAAATCGTGGATGCATTGGTGAATATTTTCCAATGTTCTATAGATTCAGGATCAGTTCGTGTGAATTGGAGGGAAGCTAATGTTATCCCACTTTGGTCTCTCCGATGTTGAGCAGTTGACACCTAGAGCAGCGGATGCAATAGATAAGGTTGGAGGAGGTGCAGATGAACCTCTGCCTCACCTGGAAAGACTACTTCGGTACTTGAATGGAGTCGAGGGGGGAGGTAAAGCGACAGGTGTAGCATTTCCTGCGGTTACAAAGGAAAGTACCGGTGGAGGGGGTGGTTTGGTTGGGAAGGGACGAATTGACCAGGGAGTTACGGAGGGAGCGGCCTCTGCAGAAAGCCGAAAGGGGAGGAGATGGGAAGATGGGACTTTCCCTTGCAACCGCAGGAATTTAAAAAAAATATTTAAAAATATACTTTATTCGAGAAATAAATATATACAATACAGAAGTTAGGGATAGAATAAAACTAAAAGAAAAGATGTATAACACAGCAAAGATTAGCAGGAAGCCAGAGGATTGGGAAACTTTCATAGGACAACAGAAGAAAACAAAACGGGCAATATGGGCTGCAAAGATGACGTACGAGGGGAAGCTGGCCAGGAATATAAGGAAGGACAGTAAAAGCTTCTTTAGATATGTTAAGGGAAAAAGAGTCGCAAAGTCAAATGTGGGTCCCTTGAAGGCAGACACATGTGAAATTATTATGGGTAACAAAGAAATTGCAGAAGAGTTGAACAGGTACTTCAGATCTGTCTTCACCAAGGAAGACACAAACAATCTCCCAGATGTACTGGAGGACAGAGGATCTAAGGGGGTAGAGGAACTGAAAGTAATTTTCATTAGGCGAGAAATAGTATTGGGTAGGCTAAAGGGACTGATGGATGATAAATCCCTTGGGCCTGATGGTCTGCATCCCAGGGTCCTCAGGGAGGTGGCTCTAGAAATAGTGGATGCATTGGTGATCATTTTCCAATGTTCAATAGATTCAGGATCAGTTCCTGTGGATTGGAGGATAGCTAATGTTATCCCACTTTTCAATAAAGGAGCGAGAGAGAAAATGGGGAATTACAGACCAGTTAGCCTGACCGGTGGTGGGAAAGATGCTGGAGTCGACTATTAAAGAGGTAATAATGGGGCAATTGGATAGCAGTAAAAGGATTAGTCCAAGTCAACATGGATCTATGAAAGGGAAATCATGCTTGACTAACCTTCTGGAATATTTTGAGGATGTGACAAGTAAAATGGAAGAAGGGGAGCCAGTGGATGTAGTGTATCTAGACTTTCAGAAAGCCTTTGATAAGTTCCCGCACGGGAGACTGGTGACTAAAATTAGAGCACATGGTATTGGGGGTAGGGGGTTGACATGGATAGAAAATTGGTTGGCAGACAGGAAGCAAAGAGTAGGAGTGAACGGGTCCTTTTCAGAATGGCAGGCAGTGGTGAGTGGAGTGCCGCAAGGCTCGGTGTTGGGGGCTCAACTGTTTACCATATATATTAATGATTTGGAAAAGGGAATTAGGAGCAACACTAGCAAGTTTGCGGATGACACAAAGCTGGGTGGCAGTTTGAACTGTGAAGAGGATGTTAGGATGTTGCAGGTGACCTGGACAGGTTGAGTGAGTGGGCAGATGTGTTGCAGATGCTGTACAATATAGATAAATGTGAGGTTATCCACTTTGGCGGCAAAAACAAGGGGGCAGATTATTATCTCAATTGGGTTAGGTTAGGTTAGGTAAGGGGGAGGTGCAGCGAGACCTGGGTGTCCTTGTACACCAGTCACTGAAAGTTGCAGGCACAGCAGGCAGTGAAGAAAGCTAATGGAATATTGGCCTTCATAACAAGAGGATTTCAGTACATGAGTAAAGAGGTTCTTCTGCAGTTGTATAGGGCTCTGGTAAGACCACATCTGGAGTATTGTGTACAGTTTTGGTCTCCTAATTTGGGGAAGGACATCCTTGTGATTGAGGCAGTGCAGCGTAGGTTCACGAGATTGATTCCTGGGATGGCAGGACTGTCATATGAGGAAAGATTGAAAAGACTAGGCTTGTATTCACTGGAGTTTAGAAGGATGAGGTGGATCTTATAAAAACATATAACATTATAAAAGGACTGGACAAGCTAGATGCAGGAAAAATGTTCCCAATGTTGGGCGAGTCCAGAACCAGGGGCCACAGTCTTAGAATAAAGGTGAGGCCATTTAAGACTGAGGTGAGAAAAAAACTTTTTCACCCAGAGAGTTGTGAATTTGTGGAATTCCGTGCCACAGAACGCAGTGGAGGCCAAATCACTGGATGGATATAAGAGAAAGTTAGATAGAGCTCTAGGGGCTAGTGGAATCAAGGGATATGGGGAGAAGGCAGGCACGGGTTATTGATTGGGGACGATCAGCCATGAGCACAATGAATGGCGGTGCTTGCTCGAAGGGCCGAATGGACTCCTCCTGCACCTATTTTCTATGGTTCTATGTTTCTATGACATGATCCATACAAAACTCCATCCGACATTCTCGGAGGCTATACATGCATTCAATACGGTTTCACCAAACCACAATTGTACCCCACACCCTTGCCACTCATGTGGCCTACTGGCGTGGAATCCCTTCCCTTATTTTGAGGGGCATCTCCACCACACCCAGCCCCCCATGTTCAGCAGCGGAAGGAACCTAGACTCCCCCACCGAGCCTTGGCGTTGGCTGCACCGAGTTTCAGTGCGTCCCTCAGCACGTACTCCTGCAGCCTGCAGCGGGCCAGTCGGCAACATTCCCCGATGGACATCTCGCTCTGCTGGGTGGTGAACAACGCTCGGGCAGACCAAAGAGCGTCTTTCACCGAGTTGCTGACCTTCCAGCAGCACTCGATGTCAGTCTCTGAATGCGTCCCTGGGAACAGTCTGTAAATCACAGAGTCCTCTGTGACGGAGCTGTTCCGAATAAATAGTGACAGGGACCCCTGCAGACCTCTCCAGACTGCCTTTGCAAATCCACGCTCTGCGAAGAGGTGGACAACTGTCTCCATTCCATAGCAGCTGTCCCAAGGACATCGTGCGCTGGTAGTGAGGTTCCGACGGTGCAGGAAGGATCTGACTGGGAGGGCTCCCCTCACCGCCAGCCAAGCCAGGTCTTGGTGCTTGTTGGTGAGTTCTGGCGATGAGTCATTTTGCCAGACAGGCTGGGCAGTCTGCTCTGGGAACCACGCCACAGGATCCATGGAGTCCTTCCCCTGCAGTGCCTGCAGGTCGTTCCGTGCTGACCACTGCTTGATGGATTTGGTCCGGTGTGGACCCGGAAGAACCTTTCCACGATCGACAGATGGGGCGGCAATGTCCAGCTAACTGGCACATTTCATGGCATCTGTGCCAGGCCCATCCTTCACAACACCGGGGACAGGTAGTACCTCAGCAGGTAGTGACACTTGGTGCCCACGTGCCTTGCCTTTACTCTCCGCCTGATGCAGCCACACACGAAGGTGGCCATCAGGGTGAGGGTGACGTTGGGCACGCTTTTACCCCCGTTGTCTGCCGACTTGTACATTGTGGCCCGTTGAACCCGGTCCATCCTCGACCCCCAGATGAACTGCAAGATGGCACAGGTGATCCCTGTGGCGTAGGAGGGAGGGACAGGCCACACTTGCGCCAAGTACAGCAGCCCCGAGAGCACCTCACACCTGATGACCAAATTTTTTGCCGTTATGTAGAGGGAGCATTGCTTCCACAGCTCCAGTTTCTTCCCCACCTTGGCTATCCGCTCCAGCCAATTCTTGTCGCACGCCTCAATTCCCCTGAACCAGATCCCCAGCACCTTCAAGAAGTCAGGCTTGATGGTGAATGGGACGGAAGATCGGTCGGGCCAGTTGCCAAAGAGCATGGCCTCGCTCTTCCTGCGGTTCACCCTGGCTCCCGTGGCCGACTCAAACTGATCGCAGATGCTGGTCAACCTGCGGACCGACACTGGATCCGAGCAGAAGACGGCGACATCGTCCATGTACAGGGAGGTTTTGACCTGAGTGCCCCCACTGCCTGGCTATGTCACTCCTCTTATGCTCGCGTCTTTCCTGATGGACTCGGCAAAAGGTTCCGCCCGTTCGTAACAAGGCCAGAGTTGCCCTTGTCCTCACCTTCCACCCGATCAGCTGTCGCATAGAGCATATAATCCTCCAACATATTCATATAAGCCACCCCCTCCCCAGATACTTTTCCCTGCAAACGCAGGAGGTGCAACGCCTGTCCCTTTACCTCCTCCCTCAACTCCATCCAAGGACCCTGACAGTCTTTCAGGTGAGGCAGTAGTTCACTTGCACCTACTCCAACCTCATCTACGGTATCCGCTGTACCAGGTGTCAACTCCTGTACATTGGCGAGACCAAGTTCAGGCTCAACAATCGCTTCGCTGAACACCTCCGCTCAGTCCGCTTTAACCTACCTGATCTCCAAGTTGCTCAGCACTTTAATTCCCCCAATATTCCCAATCTGACTTTTCTGTCCTGGGCCTCCTTCATTGTCAGAGTGAGGTCCAGGTCAAATTGGAGGAACAGCACCTCATATTTTACTTGGGGAGCTTACACCTTAGCGGTATGAACATTGACTTCTCTAACTTCAAATAGCCCTTGCTTTCCCTCTCTCTACATGCTCTCCCCTTTCCCAGTTCTCCCACCAGTCTTACTGTCTCTGACTACATCTATCTCTGTCCAACCCACTCCCCTAACATCAGTCTAAAGAAGGGTCTCAGCCAGAAACATCACCCATTCCTTCTCTCCAGAGATGCTGCCTGCCCCGCTGAGTTACTCCAGCATTTTACGTCTATCTGCAATTCCTTCCCACAAATTGTACCCGCTTTGTATTGACAGGATAGACGGTATTACTGATCAATGAGTGTAAATAAATCATTTCTTATGTCATAATGGCATCTATCGAAGGACTGTCAAAATTTCTTACCTTCCGTTTGTATATTATTATTTGAAATTCCATTTTATATTATTATTTGGAATTCCAGCAAAATTTATCAGAGCGATGTCGACCGGAGTTGTAATCACTTCCTACTGCGATTTCCCCTTTGGCTCAGGGCCGGATTTACATATAAGCGAGACAAGCTTAAGCTTAGGGCCTCGAGATCTAGGGGGGCCTCGGCCCGCTCTACCAAGGTGCATAAAACTTTTGACATAGTGGTGTTGTTACAAAACCTACCATCAGTGCTTGGGTTTCCGGAGGCATTGATGGTGTGGTGGGGGGGGGGGGGGGGGGGGGGGGGTGGTGGCGGGAGTAAAATGCAGGTGAGGTTTATATTCGTTGTGGAAAGGACCTCCTACTCTTTGCCCGCCGACCCTCGCCACTCCACTGCCCTCCAGCAGTCCGCAGCCGTCGCCTTACCTGCAACCTGGACTCAGCACTGGGCCTGAAGTTTCCACGCTGCAGACTCCAACTCCCCTGGGTTAAACTGCGCTGGGTCCTAGTGCTAGTCCCCCTAACCCTGGTAACCTCAGTGGCTGTTCCACTGGGTCTCCCCCATTCCCCTCAAACCATGTGACCCCAGCTCTTCCCCACCCACTCTACAGTCCTCATACCCCCATACCCCCTGACCACCCCCCCCCCCCCCCCCCACAGGACATCGTCTCGGCCTCAGTCCACTCATGTGCCTTCCTCCGGCCCCAACCCCCATCCCTGCCGTGTGTTCACCATCCCCCCTGATCTCCCACTCTCAGATACCGAACAATCTGTCCTCAGCAGAGGCCTCACCTTTGTCCCCCTCCGTCCCTACATCAACGAGTTCCGCGCCCGCCGCGATTTGAAGCTCTTCTACCGTCGCCTCCGCCTCACACCGTTCTTCCATGCGAAGGAGTCCTCGCCCCCATTGATGATCCCTTTTCCCGCTCCAACAGACCCCCTCCTCTTGGACCCCCCTCATGGCCATTGGTACAATAAAATTTGGGGGTCACCATCCGACGTCGAAACAGGAGAAAATTCTCAGCGGCTTGGACTTCCGAATCGGCCACTTCCTACCGGAGATCGTGGCTCCCGAAGTCCACAGGCTGAGCTGGGCGGAGATTCACGCTGGCGGCCCTTGGCAAAGGGATCCCAGGGCTCCGCCATATTGAAATCAGCGCGGCCCGAGGCTGGGAGCTCCGTAAACCACAGCTCCATGTTAAAGCAGCAGGCCCAACACTCCAGAGCTTCAAACGGCGATCCAGGTAAGGCAGCGCCCGCTCCGCGATGAATCCAATATGTATTTAAAAAAACAACTGTTTAGTGACAACATACAGTAGGATCTAAAAGTGTCACACTGTCACTGTCGGGTACTCATGGTCCTCAGATGGAGTCACAGATGGAGCAGCAGGACACCAGATGCCTGTGGCAGGGCAGCCCCCCACCCTCAACCGGAAGTGCTGGCACCTCCCTAGCTGATGACCTGAACTCCTTCTACGCTCGTTTCGAGTCGGGCAACATCACCCCAGGCTTGCCGGCTATCGACAACACCGCCAGCGGGCTGGCTAACGAAGCTGAAGGGAGGTCCATCGCTGGGGATGTGCACACATTCTTGTTGTCCGAGCATGACATGAGGAGGGCTCTGACACGTGTGAACACGAGGAAAGCTTTAGGCCCAGATGGCATCTCGGGGCGAGTACTTAAGCTTTGTGCTACGCAGCTAGCTCCAGTGCTCACTACAACATTCAACCTCTCCCTGGCCAAGTCCGTGGTCCCTGCCTGCTTCAAAAGATCCATCATTGTACCTGTACCAAAAAATGCCTCCCCAGCTTGTCTGAATGACTACTCTGTCTGGTGGCCCTCATCTCGGTAGTCATGAAATGCTTTGAGAGGCTGGTCAAGAAACACATCTGCGCCTTCCTCCCTCGCAACATGGACCCGTTACAATTTGCATACCGTCCGAACAGATCCAAGGACGATGCGGTCTCCCAGGTTTTGCACACCGCTCTCTCTCACCTTGACAGCCAGAAGGGGGGCTACGTGAGGATGCTGTTCATAGACTTCAGTTCAGCCTTCAACACGATAGTCCCCATCTGCCTTGCTGAGAAGCTGCTGGAATTGGGGCTCAACACCCCCCTGTATGCCTGGGTCCTGGACTTTCTCACCGCCAGGCCCCAGGTAGTCAAGATGGGAGGAAATACATCAAAGTCCCTCACCCTTAGCACAGGATCCCCCCAGGGTTGTGTCCTCAGCCCCCTACTGTACTCCCTGTGCACACATGACTGTGTGGCTAGGTTCAGCTTTATAATCAAGTTTGCTGATGACACTGTGGTGGTGGGCCTGATCTCCGATAACGATGCGAAGGCCTACCGGGAGGAGGTGGCTGATCTGGTACTCTGGTGTCAAGACAACAGCCTCCGCTTGAATGTCAAAAAAACTAAGGAGCCGATTGTGGACTTTAGGAGGGCACTACAACCGAGGACGTACACATCGAGGGGATTTATCGCAGTCGCTGCCTCAAAAAGGCTGGCAGCATCATCAAAGACCCACACCATCCTGGCCACACACTCATCTCCCTGCTACCTTCAGGTAGAAGGTACAGGAGCCTGAAGACTGCAACAACCAAGTTCAGGAATAGCTACTTCCCCACAGCCATCAGGCTATTAAACCTGACTCGGACAAAACTCTGATTATTAATAACCACTTTCTGTTATTTGCACTTTATCAGTTTATTTATTCATGTGTGTATATATTTATATTATGGTATATGGACACACTTATCTGTTTTGTAGTAAATGCCTACTGTGTTCTGTGTGCTTAAGCAAAGCAAGAATTTCATTGTCCTATACAGGGACACATGACAATAAACTCACTTGAACTTGAACTTGAACCATTGAAGATAAATGGGGATACTGTGGATAGGGTGAGCTGCTTTAAATACCTAGGAGTCCACATCTCAGAGGACCTGACATGGACATCACACGCTGCCGCCATGGTGAGTAAGGCAGGGCAGCGCCTTTACCACCTCGGGCAATTGAGGAAAGTCAGAGTGTCTCTGAGGATCCTCCAGTGCTTCTACCCAGCGGCTGTAGAAAGTATCTTGTCCGGAAACATCACAATTTGGTTTGGGAACTGCTCAGCCCAGGACAAGAAGGCTCTGCAGAGAGTAGTGCGTTCGACCGAACGCACTATGGGAACTTCACTCGCCCCCCTGCAGGAACTATACATCAGAAGGTGCAAATCCAGGGCCAACAAGATCATGCGGGATCCCTTCCACCCCAGCAACAGACTGTTGCAGCTGCTACCGTCAGGAAAACGGCTCTGTTGCCATGCTGTGAGAACGGAGAGGATGAGAAGGAGCTTCTTCCCACAGGCCATTAGGACTGTAAACTCCTATCTCACTAGGGACAAACTTTACTGTACCATTTTACTGTTGTGTGGTGTCTTTTTAAAATTGCTGGTTTTTTTTCTCTTTTTTCCTCCCACAAATATGTAATATGTGAATATGTGATTCTGTTCCATTCTGTTTTGTAGTTTAATAGCTTAGGTCCTCTCTTCATCTAAATCCAGCCCTGCTTTGGCTACTTTAGGATTTGTTAAAACAACGATTAGGCGGGCAAAATCGGAATTAATTAAATCATCATCTTAATACAGGATCGGTCTGTAAATTGCAATATCGAACCAAGTTATAATTCCTGTTTTCCTTTAAGTTAAAGCAACACATTTGCGGTTCCAGGGACTGCTGGGGACGGGAAATAGTCGCTAATGACTTTCAGTGGGCTTCCCTCAGCCAGGCAGTGTCTCAGTGTAATGAACAGTCGGACATTGGATTGGATTTGAAAAAGAGCGCTAATCTTACTGCTTAATCTACTGCTAGTCGAAACTAAATTGAAACAAATCGTTGAGGACAATACAAAAATGAGAGATGGCGAGATATTATCAAAAAATAATAGATTATATTTGGGCGGCACAGCGCCGCAGCTGCTAGAGCTGCTGTCTCATAGTCTTTGGGACCCGTAAGTTGCCCCTGGTGTATAGGAAGTGGACGAGAACTTGGAATAACATAGAACTAATATGAACGACTCTGTGGGGCCTTCGTTTCCACGCTGTATCTTTCAATTCAATTTGGCTTTAAAACATCACACGCTCTTTGAATTCTTACAGTACTTTCTACGGAAGAGAATTCACTGTTCAAACTCAGCCGAAGTGAGTCACACAATGGTCAATGCTGTAATCATAATTTGCTAAAAATCTTTTGGCCATCTCACGCTTTACGATTTAAGCGGGTAATACACAGCTAATCACCTGCCATATTTATATTTACTTTCTAGCCCAAATTACCCATGAATGGCGAAATGAAATGCATTTAGAGAACTCGTTTAACTCATTAACAATAACAATGGTCTGCAGGTTTGTCGTGGCCATCTTCCCAGGCCGTTCACATTCGCGATGTTGACAGTTTTTTAAACAGTTGACGGAGTAACTCATGCGCGTCAGGCAGCATCTGTCGAATGGATGAACCGACGATGTTTCAGGTCGGGCCCAGTCAGACTGCAGAAGTCTTCAGGAATTGGAAGAAGGGTCCCGACCTGAAACGTCGCCTGTCGTTCCTTAATGCAGCCTTGTGTTTTACTCTCATATCCCAGTTTCTGCAGTTCTTTGTGTCGCCGGTGTACATTGAATTGGTGGATTTAACCACCAGACACGCGCGTTTCGCCGACTTGTAGATTTACTTTTGACCATAACAATTCATTTAAAGTGACTTTTACCGTGCGCGCTCCTAAGATCAGTGGTCAAATCAGTGAAAACAATGTCAGATACTTATAAAGTTTAAAAGATTTATCCGATCCTGTAAGTGTGTGTGGAAATAATAATCAGTAAAACAAACTCTTAAAATATCCCCTTTCTTTGATCATCGTTGCTGGCTTTAATCTGTCTTTTTACATATCTTTCATTTTTTTCTATGTACCTTTTCATATCTCTCGGTACCCTCTCCCCTGACTCTCAAGTCTGCAGAAAGGTTTCGACCCGAAACGCCATCAGAGACGCCACCCTTTCTCCAGAGATGCGGCCTGACCAGTTGAGTTACTCCAGCATTTTGTGTCTTATCTTGGAAAATTTGATCAATAGAACAAATAAATTCAAATAGTTCCAATTTGCTTGCAACGCATGTTTTATATAAAGGTAGCAAATCCTATGGGCCTTTGCTTGGTCATACCGTTGCGCTCCGCCTTATTTGCCGTGGCGAGAAAACGAAGACTTTCGGCGCTGCCTTTTTCTTTAACAACACACATGTAGGAAGGAACTGCAGATGCTAGTTTAAACCGAAGAAAATATACAAAAGAGCCGGTGTAAACATGTTAAAATCATTTAACACAGATCCCACGTTACAAATGCACGAGTCCTGGTTTTGTAATGTTCAAAACTTTATTAGCTAGTAATAAAAAGTGCAAAAAAAAGTACAAAAAAACATTCTCATTTCAATAAGAAATTAAATATTTACATAATGATTGCTGAAGCAATTCTAGTCCAGTACAAACTGCTCGTGAAAGAGATTGAACAAATTTCCCCCATTATTAGAAAATAAATTCCGTGATAAAAAATACAATTGTTTTAAGGTCATTGTGGTTTTGAAAGATTCAAACCAAAAGCCCACCGTGTTGATCTACATCACAAAATGAAAGCAAAGACAGTTTAAATATCCAATCTTAAATAAGAGTAATTTTTTCTATCAGGCAACATTTTGCAAAACACCCTGAGGTTAATTACAATTTTTTAAGGAAAGCATTTTGGTTTTAATACTGTTGATCTTTTTTTTATTTCGCCCAGTTCTCTTAACAAAGCACAAAAAAGTCCATTATGCCGAAGTGAAATTGGAGTAGTACATGGCACTACTGGCATCGGAGAGCACGGAGGAAATCAAGTTGCTCTCCGCAGAGGTTAGTCCGTTCGGGGTTGTTTCGGGTGCATTGTAGGCAAGTCCTGCCAGATCAGGTCGTGCGACCGACGTAAGGTATTGCTCGAACTCATTGCGATCCACTTCCGACAGAAGGTCTGCTTGGCTGAGATGCTCCAGGTTGTCCACTCGGTGCGGTTCAGGCGGTGGGGAGAGTTGGCCCACGTGCACATTGGGGGGTCGCTGGCCGTTGGGCGAGCATAGCTGGCTGTAGTACATTGCTACCATGTTATGACAAGAGCTGAACATGCCATGGAAGCCACTGTCGTGTCCCATCTGATCATCCTGGGCAACCCCCAGCTCGGCTCTCTGCCTACGAAAGAGGGCAACTTGGTTTTCCTGGGAAGAGTAGTCGGGATGCTGGTGGTGGTGGTATCCCGTGTTATTCCCGTAAGGCATTATCTGACAATCTTCTTGTACGTGCGGAGGGAAAAACACAGCATTTGCCTCTAAAACGTCCAAAGGAGAAGTCTCGGGCGTTGGCAAGCCGAAACTCTCCACGCTGGTTGCCATGGTTTGCGCTTCTCTGTAGTGGCTGAGTTGCGGGATCTGGTTTTGCATGCAGTAACCGATGTCGTGGTAGGACAGGTTTTGGTTACAAACGCGCCCCTCACTGCCCAGTTGCTGCTCGGAGATGCTGTGCATCAGAAGGCCCGTGTCCACCCGCTTTATTCTCTTGATCTGCTTTCTCCGCCTGGGCCGGTACTTGTAGTTGGGATGTTCTTTCATGTGCTGGACCCGAAGTCTCTCGGCCTCCTCCACAAAGGGACGTTTCTCAGGCAAGGAGAGGCTTCTCCACGACTTCCCTGCAGGTGCAGAATGCAAGCGAACGGTTAAAACACATGATCGAATACATAGGAAATTAATACTGCGCAGCTTTGACAGACCGACACCACATTTTACCCCGATGCCGCCTGAAGAAGGGTCCCGACCCGAAACATCGCCTGTCCATTCCCTCCTCGGATGCTGCCTGACCCGCTGAGTTTTTCCACCCATCTGTGGTTGGCCCCTATACATGGTGGCCTGCTGCAACTATTTTTAAGTGCTTACATATCATTCATGGAAGCGTCAGTTTCATACACTCCCCCTCCCCACCGTCAGCCACCCCCGATCTTATTTTCGGGTAAAGTATCATTTTGGGTATGAACGCTGCACCCCGCGGCACTACTTACCCAGCATCTTGCTCAGCTCGGCGTTGTGCAGGTCCGGGTTTTGCTGCGCCAGCCTCTTACGCTCGTCTTTCGCCCAGACCATGAAGGCGTTCATGGGCCGACGGATGCGGCTTTCAGACTTGGATCGGTTGCCGGCATTGCTAGCCTGATCGGCAGCGCCGCCGACCTTGCTATCGGCGAGAGAGCTCATTGATTCAGCCCACTGGCAGGATCCCATTGTCGGCAACATTCCGGTCATGTTACACCTATTCTGAACCTGGTCGTCACTGGCGTACCCAGCATCAGGGCTGCTCATTCCTGATGGAGTGGAGTCGTGAAGTTAAAACTGAGTTGACTGCTTTGCTTCGCAGTGATCAGACCGGTGGGATTTGGCAGGTCACGAATAGACTCGGCTCAGGAGCACACGCAGCAGACTATCTCACCGCCTAAATTCTCCACTTACAGATGCTGCAAACTTTTTGGCAACCGGGCTTGATAAATACAATTGCGACCAATGAGAAGCTACAGGGCGGGACTTTTCCGGGAAAGGATCTGGAGGCGGAGCGTTAACTCCCACATACACCGGCAGCTCCTCCCTCCCTTACCCCAAACCCACCCCACCCCGATACTGCAGTCCTCCAAATGACTTTAATAATGACTTCTTGTGCCGATTTTCAAACCTCTCCAGGCTGCTGTTAAAACCGCTTCGACCCAACAACATGCTGTCATTGTCTGTCTAAATCAAATCAATGCCTTCACGAAAAAGATATCGCGGCCGTTTTGTTGCAACCCATTTTGGTGAAACTAACACCTGCGACTTGAGTCTTCCTAAGATACTTTCCTGTCCAAGCGCCCGGCAAAGTTGATTATTGTGTTATTCGCGATGCAGTATGTAAATGTGTATCATATCGGCCGGATCCATACCATTGTACTAAAGTAATATCTGCTCTGACTATATTTGATCGCTGGATATGCAGCCGGCATTTATTGCTCATCCGTAATTGCCCCGAAAACGATGAGGCAACTAAGGGCAAACCCCATTTGGTGGTCTGTGGTCACAAAGAGCCAACCGCGTAAGGATGGCAGACTTCCTTCGCTGAAGGACATTAACGAACCTGATAAGTTTTAAGATAATCCAACAATATCAAGCTAAATGTGACACAGCACGGAAACAGGCCCTTCGGCCCAACTTGTCCAAGACGCCTATCTTATCTTGGACAACTTGTCCAAGTAGCTAATCCCATTGTCCCGCGTTTGAAGCTTTTCTTTCCATATGTCCTTCCCAATGTTATTTTTTATTAACATTGATGTATTGTAATAATGTACGGTATGATTTGATGTAGAACAAGCATTTCACTCTATCTCTGTACATGTGACAATAAACAATGGAACCCTTAATTATACCCGCTTCTACTATCTCCTCTGGCAGCACCTTCCATTTACCCACCACCCTTTCAATAAACATTTGCCCCTCGAACCCTCTTTAAATCTTTCCCCCCTCTCTCTTTAACTCCACGCCCCCTAGTTTTCGTGAATGTGTAACTAATCGAGCTACGAAATTAGTGAATGGGTGAAACCAAAAATCAATTGGGAAGCCAGGTGAAGTCGAAATGGAGTTAAACATAATTTAATCTCCATTCTTCCTTGCACTAACCCCATATCCATTGAATGTCTTAATATTTAAAAACAAAATGTTTATCGTTGTTTTTAATACAATCAGCATTTGAATCTCCATAGCCATCTTCAGTGGAGAATTCCAAGGTTTCGCTACTCTGGGTGAAAATATTTCCTCTCTCATCTTTCCCCTGCCCTCATTTCAAAGCTGCTTCCCTTGGTTCTAGACAACCTAGCCATAAACTCAGCGCCTACCCTCTCAAGACCCTTTACAGCAACTGTACATTTACGTTCCCGCCAAGTGGTTTCATCAAAGTCAGGATGATGCGATTTTATAATGCGATTTTATATATGATGCATTTAAAAAAATCCACTTTTCATTTCTTCTTCCTCTCATCCCACTTCCCCATTGCAATAACTTTCTGGGTATTTAAATCTGAATATTCGCAATGCTCAGAAACAGAAAGACAAATTATTTTCGAGTACTTCTTGAGCTTGGGATATACTAAAGCGATTTAGAATCACCATCTAAATTTAACCCGCAATGTCGTAACTGAAGAAGGGTCTCGACCCGAAACGGCACCCATTCCTTCTCTCCAGAGATGCTGCCTGTCCCGCTGAGTTACTACAGCTTTTTGTGTATATCTTCGGTTTAAACCAGCATCTACAGTTCCTTCCTACACGTGTCTTCGTTGGAGGAGTCAGTTCCGTTAATTAAACTGAAGTATTGTTTTGTTAATTCGATCTTCCGAAAAATCCGGCATTGAAAGGTGAACTGAACTTTCTTTCCGATATTTAAGACAATTTGAGGTTGACGATTAGTGCTACCTCTCTTCCCTGCAAAATACAGAGCCCGCCTCAAGGGTCAGCATCGGTTTATTTTCGACGGTGGTAATAAGCATTTAGCTATGTTGCCATACCTGGAGCAACTGTCTTTAACGCTTTTACTTTCAATGTAAACGTTTCCCATTGAACGTTAACGGAATCTTATTTTGACAAGATCGAATCAAAACAACCAATTAGATGTCTGATGAGATCGAGGGCTTTCCGAAATTTGATTTTAAATGATTAAGCATAGTTTCTGTTTAATGGTACCAGGTGGTGCGATTTGTTGCCATTATCTAAGTAGATCACAGAAAAGTCCATTTAAACATGCTTTCGCGGTGTATTCTCTCGGGAGTGTTTATTGTTCATAAAGGGAAAATTAAAATAAGCAGCATTTTTTATCCCTAATATCTGATAATTACCTTGATCTGAGCCACACTGGGAAACGCTAATATTGGGATTTTTTTCGATGTACGGAAAACCTTGAAATAAATTAAATCTCCTTTGGCAACGTGCAATATGTTTTTGTTCAAAAACACACATGGAACAGTTAACCTGCTTATGTTAAAATATTACTTCCATGAAAAAAGATGATCCACACTCTACGCTCTCGATTAATGTTGGCAGTGCGCCCTGCATTATTGTTTTGTTTTTGTTTCGTTTATTTGGTTTAGTGCTTTCAAAACGAACGCTGGCTTTTCGAAATCAAAGTGCTCTGTTGCTCTTTTACGAAACAGTGTTTATTTATGTATCCGAATTACACTTGTCACGGAATTAATTAAAATCAAATCATACAAACCGATAGCTGGCCATATTAAATCAAAGGGCACAGATTAATGAACTTAAAGATATGAACTTGAAGATAACACTGATGGAATAAACTTATTTACCCAGTTAATTAGTCACACCGAGGTTAAATTGCTAACTTCGTTGTACTAAATATGACCGAGTGCCGTGTATATACACCTAGGGGAGGGAGAAGATATACAATGAAAATGAAAAAAAAAACAACGTGTGAGAATGCCAATATTTTTTCAGCGATGAAAATCTGATATGGTTTCCTGTCATGTAGTCATGGCTTTGACTACAGTTGTGTACCAAACTTGACCTCTTAAATTTACAGCAGTTATTGAAAGGTCACGTGCATAGCATAAATTATATTATTGGAAAACAAATGTTTACCGAAAGTCTATGCTACGTCAAATATTGTTGCATGCAATATGGCCAAGACACAAGCTTTTGTTTATTTATAATATATAAACTTTTATTGTGATGTTGTAAACCATAAAATAAACGGCTTGTCGTGCCTTCCAGACCACAGAATGCCAGTGAATATAAATCCGATTTTATTGCGATCAGAAATAAGATATGACACCGGCAGAACGATTGGACAATTTTTCTGGACTTCTTTGAAAAAAAAACCGTGCTGGGGGCTGCATCAAGTTACATATTTTCCTATCTGAGAACGCAACCAAAATCTGAAGAAGGGTCTCGACCCGAAACGTCACCCATTCCTTCTCTCCAGAGATGCTGCCTGTCCGGCTGAGTAACTCCAGCTTCTGGTGTCTATATTCAAAATACAACAACTTTTTAGCTTCTATTTCCGTCAGTTTGTTGGACCTGTTCATGCGTGATAGGTATAATCTTGAGAAGTTTTAAAGCACATTGATGTTTAAAAAAAAATTTAAACCGATTCTTTTTCCGATAGTGTGGTGGATGTGTTGCAACAATACCCCCCCCCCCCCCCCCCCCCCCCCCCCCTCATCTCGAGTAACTTCAAACGCAACCGCGTTATTTTTAGTAACATAAAGACTATTATGGGCCAGGAGATACCCGCAGCCTTTACTGGGGTTAAAATATTGAGCGTTGAAATAATGCCAAAATAATTGAGGGGAAAAGAAGGTAACAGACACAACAGCGCAGCCAGATGGGGCGAAAGCTTAAGGTTTTTGAAGATTTAACAAGAATTGGGCAGATATAGTGGCTGGATTCGGAAAGGGTGATTTGAGACATTATAGACGCAGTCTCCACCTGAGGGGTTTGTGCCACAGAAACTAGAACATATTTCAGCGATAGCGTTCGATGAGCCTATTGCTAGAACTGGAGAATAGGATAAGAAATTTAAATTCAATGGATTAGTTGAGGGCCCGTGAGTCTAGCAGCGGTGACCGAGCAGTCCAGCTGACATTAGTACAAGCTTCGAATTTGGGTGAAACCACGATAAGGCTCAACTCTAGAAAGGTAAGGACTGAGATTGACAAGTGGAGTTGTTCTGGCAATGGACAAAATTCGCCTGAGAATGGAATAGTGCCGTGGGAGATCGTGACAGGGACAGGGGCATTAGATGCTTAGGAAGGAACGGTTGGCGTTATGTACACCGAAGATAGACGCAAAATGCTGATATTGGTTGGATGCCTGGGTTTCCCTCTCCCCAAATTTAACGAGGCTACTTTTGATGAACTGGAACTTAAGTCAAGCAGACTGTGGGGCAGGACGAAAGTGCTTAGTTTAACTTTGCCAGAAGAATGGTTGTAATAATCAGTCAATTAACATTTTTTAACAATTATGAGTTTGGGGAAAACAGAACCTGAAAACATTTAGCAAGTCAGGCAGCAACCGCAGAGAAATACAAGCCAAGGTCTTGGGCCTAAGATTAGTTTATGATTCTCAGATTTCCACCATCTGAAGTATTGGAATATAAGTTTATTCGTTGTACATACATTGGAATCTATTCTGCACTAAAAAAAAGCGAAAGGTTTCATTTAAACACCAGGAAGCGAGAATTCGAGACCAGTGATTTTTTTCCCTCTCCCCCCAGATCAAAGACTGAGATTTGCTTTCGATCAAAGTAGGATTTAGGAGTCTGCTAGCTGGTATTAATAATGGATTCCGAGTAACCGTGGGCCCTTGTATTTAATCAAGTAAATCATTGAGGTCGCCAAGGAAGCTCAGGCTGGTCACGTCAGACAATTGAAGAAGATAAGGACTGAGCTTTCCCTGATAATGCTATCTTACACCTTCCAAATCAGACAAACCCCCGCCAAAAGTAATACCTTCAAATTGGGTTAGAAACCACAATCTATCCTTCTTTTGAAACTAGTCTAAACTTGATTTTCTTCACTTTTTATGAATGAAGTATACTCTTGAAATAAAATTAATCTAGTCCCTCCCTTTCATCCATCTGTAGCCAGAGAGTAATAATATTTCCATTTTATTTTTGCAGTAATGTTACATCTCAAACTTTATTCGGTCCCCGTTTCAATATCACGCCGAAGTCTTGTTACAATTCTACCTGTCACATATTTCATTCGGGGCTTCAAGGCAGGCCCTTTCCATAGTCCCATCTTTTAACAATTTCTACTGAAAATTGAAATGGTATGCCTTCAGATTTCAGGTGTAAACATTGATTTCAATATTCAACCTCGGTAAATCTCGGATCATACGTACGGAGCCATCTCAACTGGAACGTTTATAAATCGGGAAGGTTGTGAAGAGACGGGAAATGTCTCCCCGATCTAACTTTACAATCTGCATTAGTAATTCTGTTCAATGTATACAACAATCTGTTCCCCCAAAGGGTCTATATGACTGAGATGGGATCGCAGTGATCTCTAACTCGGGTCACTGGTACAGAAAACCCTGATTTGTGTGCGAGGTAAGGTGCAGGTTTCATAAAACACGATCACCTCCTGGTCATTTCTCTTAATTTCCCATTTGTTCAAGCTCCCTCACGTGCAAAATCTTTGCAGCATTTCTTTCCAATGCCGTTACTCAGAATCTCGGTGATTTTGCCAATCCAAGTTCATATAATCTAATCGAGCATTGAAATTAAACATTTTTAGATTACTTTGTATGTAATGGCAACAGAAACGTTGACGAATCGATGGCATTTCTTAATAGAACCCCTCCCTAATTCAGTTTAAAACAATTGTATGCGAGCAAAGAATTGATTTGGCCTCGGAACTGAAACATTACAATAGCACTGCACTGCCCTTTTCAACTAACAACAATGCACAAAACAAAAGCTAACGTTTATAAAGTGCCACAATTCAAAAACATATTCGGCCACACGTATCGGGCGATGAGTCGGTAGAGGACCGGGATAAAAAAGCTAAGAGGTTTGAAGGGGGTTTGATGACAGTCTCCTGGCATCCACTCGGTAGGCACCAGTTACATTGATGTTACTAGAACAAGCCCAAATTGAATCAGCCTCTCTAAATTCTGAGCCACCAGTTAAGTCAATGTTTACACCTGAAATCTCTCTCCTTGAGTCATTACGCTATTTATTTGGCTGTTTATTGCAGGTGCTCACATGCTCAGCTTATTTTTTTTAAGCAAGCCTTAATTATAATAGTTGCCACAGCATTTTGGCGATGACGTGAATGTGCAATTGTAACGTGGCGATTGTACAGATTTGTTGGCAGATTCGAATGAATTAGTTTCTTCTCCATTTTTGTTGGATTAATTTATTGAGATGTAAACGATAATAGTGTATCCGCTTGGGGATTACTTGGCTGACATGAAAATATGGTTAATTCAAAAAATAACCTACAGTGGGTTTTTTTTTGTTATTAGCATGTTTTGTTGCTGAAACGGTTGTGTATTTTGAAGATTGAGTTTTACAAGGAAATTTACACCCGCTTGGGATGTTCCTGCGTAATTGCTAACTAATTATTGACTTGATATAACAGACCTTATCTAACGTGCCATTTACGCTGGAATAACAGACGGCGATACCTTCGTTAATAACTGCGATTAAAGGAATCGTAACGCCAGTTAACAAATTTAGTATATTGGATCAAGATGAAAAAAAAATACAGGCTCTTTATGTATAAAGCCGACATTTTAATACTAAAATAATACGTTTCATTTACTTTAAAAAAAAAAGTCAGGATAAATCTTCTGACATTGGAAAAACGTTACTTTACCATTGTTGGTTCACCAGCTCCGACATATTCGAAATTACTACAGGAGGTTCCCAAAATAAATTGCTGGTTCTCTCATGATGCGAGTTGGAATCCACCCTAGTAGAGGGTCCTGGACAAGGATGGACATTTTTTACCCCCTCAGGATAATTGGATCAATTAAGATGTTGTAAATGCTTTACCTTTTATTGTTATAAAACGCAGCATCTACGTACACCACCTAATAAAATAAACTTCCTAACTAGCCCTCTGAGAAATACTGGGCGACTTCAAAGGTAATGTAGTACAGTGTAATGGGGCATTTACAATTAATAATCAGCCATTTGGATTGACTTCTAGGGAAAACACATCCCAAAATAAAAGCGAATTGAAGCAAACATGTTTTTTCTTTGATGGGAAGCCAAGAACGAGCTTTTCCACAATTTATCTTTTTCTTTAGTTAGGTAAAGGAAAGGTTCAAAGCAATGTTAGTAGTCATCAGGAACGGGCCCATTTTAGAGGCTTTTTGACGCATGGGTCGGAGACACTGAAATGTATGTTTATTAAATATAAAACTCATTGCGATTCTTGGGATCAGTGCGGGGTTTCTTTGTAATTTCTAATTTTCCACAAAATCCGAAACAGTTAAAAGAAGCGTTACGCCCCAATGTTGTTTGTGGATCCTTCTGAAGTATTAATTGCATTGCTGAAGTATTAACGTGCATTGTAAGTAAAAATGTACACGGGCCTGCAACCGACGCTGGTGGCTGTTTCTTCGTGTGTTATCGTCTCCATTGATTAAATAAATGAAACTTTTAGTATCTATGCTAAAATTCGCCCGGAGAGGCTGTGCGATTTCAAATGCAGTTAAAAACAGCCGATGAAACAAAAAACGAAACGTTGTTTTAGAGCCTCCTTCCTGATTCGCCGATTGCTATACTGAACTTTAAAGAGAGCGCACCATCCTGTGTGCGGCTCCGCATCGCAGCCGACACTGTTTGCTTTGTCAAAGATCTTGCAGTGAAGACATTTATCAGCTGTCCTTTTTGAAGTTTTTATCCTGATTCATTTTCGGGTATCCTATACGTGTGCGTTTCTTAAAACTTGTATTGATGGTTGGGTAACCTCAATCTAACTACATTGACGACGTACATACACATGGAGCCACAATTCGCCACTTGAATGCAGTGAATTGGGCCACTCTAGATCCTCTGTAACACGCAGAAAGAAACCATGTTTTTTTAAATTATCACATAGAAACAAGGAACTGGTTAATACGCAAAAGGACATAAAGTGCTGGAGTAACTCAGCAGGTCAGGCAGCATCCCTGGAGAACATGGATAGGTGACCTCTCGATCCGAAACGTCACGTATCCGTGTTTTGTAGAGATGCTGACTAACCTGCTGAGTTACTCCACCACTATGTGTCCCTTTGTATTTCATTATCACCTTCCATCGGGAAATCTCAAAGCCTTCACTTTGAACCGTGCCCTTTGGAAACGTTGCTGCGTTTGTAAAGTAAAAACATTATTTAGACACGGCAAGTCTCCACCCCACGGGAGGAAATAACGATAACATAATACATTTCACGGATTTAGTTTGAGAACAGAATATTAGAGCAGGACTATAGGAGAACATCTTTGCTGTTCTGCCAATATGTATGTCACTGTATGTCAAGTTGTCACTTGCGGACGGAGCACCAAGGTAAATTCCTTGTATGTGAATACTTTGCCAATAAATTCATTCATTCATTCATTCAATAATGTCCAACTTTATGCTTTTCTGACTGGAAATATGTAATTAGTGGCCTGCCATAGAGATCAGTGCTGGGACCTTTGTTGCTTGAAATATTTTGATGAGTATGTAGATGGTCTGAGCAGTGGAGGCAGATACAATTACAACAGTTAAATTACATTTTGACAAGTTTGCAGCCAACATGACCATCTGTAGAGTCTTAGATACTGAAGGTTGTTTAAGGATACAACAGGGCATAGATCAGTTGGAAGATCAGTGACAAATGGAATTTGATCCAGGCAAGTATGAGGAAATGGATTTTAGGATACCTAATTATGGCAGGAATCTTAGGAGCATTGTGTAGGAATGAACTGTGGATGCTAGTTTACCACGAAGATAGACACAGAATTCTGGAGAAACTCAGCAGGACAGGTACCATCTCTGGAGAGAAAGAATGGGTGACATTTCAGATCAATACCCTTCTTCAGACCCTATTTCTGAAAAAGGGTCTTGGCCTGAAAACGCTGAGTTACTCCAGCATTTTGTGTCTATCTTAGAAGCATTGATGTAAACAGGGACCGTGGGTCTGCAAGTCCTTTGCTTGCTGTAGGTGAAGAAGTTATTTGGTACCACGAGTCAAGATGTCATGTTGCCTCTGTACAAAGCATCGGTTAAATTGAATTTTGAATATTGTGTACAGTTCTTGTTGTTAAATAACTGGGTGGATATGTTAGCAATAGAGAGAGTGTAGAAAAGATTCACTGGGGGTTGCCTGGAAACATAGAAACATAGAAACATAGAACATAGAAAATAGGTGCAGGAGTAGGCCATTCGGCCCTTCGAGCCTGCACCGCCATTCAATAAGATCATGGCTGATCATCCAACTCAGTATCCTGTACCTCACAGAGTGTTGTAATTATAAGGAGAGTTATTTTTGCTGGAAAGAGATTGAGGGATTATTGTCCCTCAACAGGGGGACAACTCTGTCTATTGACAGAGTTATTGTCAATGACATTCAAATGTTCCTTTTAATCTTCCCTCTCTCCCCCTCCATCATCAGTTTTCCCCTCAGATTTCTTGTTCGGTCGAATTATGTTTTTGAGGGCTCCTTTAGGTTATCAGTCTCATGAGGTCTTATGCAACTTGATGCCAAACATTATGTGATAGGACGATTGTGGTGCCATTGTATCATTTTACCTGCATTAAATTTTCAGCGTACATAAGGAAAATAGAAAGATATATTGGAAAGGTGCAACTGGTCAGTCAGTTTCAATACAAAGAAGAACTAGTTAATGTTTCAGACCTATGAGCCTTCATCAGAATTGAACAAATAAACTATTAAGATGAGGATGTAGGGGAATGGTTTTCTTTCTCAATTCTGATAACAGATCTCAGACCTGAAACATTAACTGTTTCTTTTTCCATAGATACTGCCTAACCTGCTATTATTTTTTTCCAGAAGTATCATGGGCCAAATACTCTTAAACAGACTAAAACGCAAATAAAATCAGTATAAGCAGTAATCTCTTTATTTCGCCAGGCGGGTGTGGTAAAACTCTTAACAGTATGCTGATAACAGACTATACAGAGAAGTCCCACACAAAGGGACAATGATTTCAGTACATGTATATATACCCCTGTACTCGACGATTCAGCAATATGTTATCTATAAAGTTTAGTACAGCCTCTTGCTTTTTAAGATTGACAGATCCTTAAGATTTACAGCATCAGAAGATTGACAGAAGATTGACAGGTTCTTCCGACAGAGGCAGGGTTAGCCATATATGGTTATATGAGAGGGTTCTATTTCTGCAGAACAAGCATTTTGTTTTTTTCTACTTATGACGCACATCATAATCCTGTGGAAAACAAGGGTTAGTTCCTATGTTTATGTTATAGAGAAGACATTCGTGAAACTTGTGTTTGTATCTCACTTATGTTATTGGAAATGGAGCAGTAACAGTCTGCTAATGTTAATGTATTGAAAGCAAAGGTTAGTGCATTTCGCTGGCCTTGCAATTTAATAGAAGGTTAAAGCTTGTCTTAGTTTCATCGGAATCCATTTTGCATTTTAAAATCATTATTAACTTCCACAGCAGCTCCTGTTTACTTTCATTACAGATTTCTAGCATCTGCAGTTTTTCAGGCTCTCTACATAGAACATTGAACAGAAAAGCATAGGAACAGGTCCTTTGGCACATGATATCTCATTTGATCATGATGCCACCTCTGCCCACACGTGGCATATATCCCTAATTTTCCCATTTGTATGTGTCCATCTAAATTCTTCTTACAAATTGCTATTATATCTGTTGTCATCATGTCCCCTGTTAACGTATTACAGACATCTAAAAATCTTGTCTTGTACATCACCTTTAAATTTACCCCCTCTCACCTTGCATCAATGACCTCTAGTCTATGACTTTTGCATCCTGGGAAAGGACTCTGACCAACTAGAGTCATAGAGTGATACAGTGTGGAAACAGGCCCATTGGCCCAACTTGCCCACACCGGCCAACATGTCCCAGCTACACTAGTCCCACCTGCCCACGTTTGGTCCATACCCCTCCAAACCTGTCCTATCCATCTACTCTGCCTAAGCCTCTCATGATTTTATATACTTTTATCAGGTCATCCTCAACCATTGATGCATTAGAGAAAATAATCCATGTTTGTCCATGCTCTCGTTATGGCTGATGCTCTTTAACCCAAATCCTGGTGAACCTCTTCTGCATCTCTTCAAAACTTCCATGTCCTTTCTGTGACAACAACCAGAATTACACACAATTCCCCAAATGTACCCTAACTGCATGCCTTTGTTCCTTATTTTTTTGTGAAACGGTCTTTATCCCAACAGACCTCCTTCATATAAGACAAATATAACTTTTTGTTTGTTCATTTTATCATAAATTTCTGGCCTCTTATTTTGACCAATATTTTTCTCTGAATGTCTTATCAGATCTTCCAAATCCTCTCACTTCTGGTTCCATCTCAGGGAATCAGGTCTGCTTCTTCTCCATAGAATTATCATCTTCCAGGACTATGCCCACAACTTGTGAATTTATAAACTCAGCGGGTCCGGCAACATCTGTGGACAGACAAGTGAAGGGTCCAAACCTCAAACAGCATCTACCCATTCCCTCCACAGATGCCATCTGACTTGTTGAGGTCCTCCAACAGAAAAAGATGCACCAAGACCCTATTTGGCACATTCTGATGCCAAAATGATTGAGATCAAAATCACTGGAGCATACAGTTCAAATTTACATTTCATTACTCCCAATCTGCTTCATCGCTATGAAGATGGAAATGAGATTTATTTACATTTTTCTTGTTTTCTGGGGAAGTGTTGGCAGTTTTAAATTTTATTTCTTTTTTTTAATTAAAAATTTTTTTTTTTTTAATTTATTAGAAGTGAGTACAATGCATTGGTACAAAAACGATGTTAACATATTACATTCTCTGTACAACTTCCCTTTTTTTTTAAAGAGAGAAGTGAGAAAGGACAGATGAAAAAGAGGTTGTGAAAAGTGAAGAATAGATTAGTGAGCGTGGGTGAAAAACCAATAAAGAAAAAGTGAAAGATAAGGAATAAGTGAAGAAGGAAAGCAGGAGGGAGATGATTCCATTGCCACAGTGAGATGTTTTTTTTAAATATTCTAAATCATCTTTCACCCATACCTGAAACTGTTGGTTTTCATGATACTATGTCACCACATGAATCCAAGAAATCAATAAATGGGGACCAACTCCTTAAGAATAGGTCTTGTTTGTCTATTAGGAGGAGTCTCATTTCTTCCAAATGTGCTGTGTCCAGCATATTACTGATCCACATTTTAAATGTTGGTATATTAGCATTTTTCCAAAATTTAAGTATAAGTTTTTTTGCTGTTATTAACCCATAATTGAAAAATGAGTTTTGGTGTGTATTTAATTTGTTCCCATCTCCACTTACTCCAAATATAATCATTTCAGTGTTAGGTTCCATTTTTGTCTTAAATAGCTTTGAGAATATATCAAATATATCACACCAAAATGTATAAAGTTTTGAAGAAGAGACAAATGAGTGTGTAATATTGGCATTTTGAGAAAGACATTTATCACGGATGGGAGAAATATTTGGATAAAATTTATTCAACCTAGTTTTGGAATAATATAATCTATGTAATATTTTAAATTGAATTAAGTTATGTCTAGCATTGATCGAACATTTATGTATATGTATCAAATATTTTTCCCATGTTTCTTTTGAGATTTTTATCATTAATTCTTTTTCCCAGTCTTCTCTAATTGCCTCTGTTGATGGTAATTCTATATTTAAAATACTGTTATACAAGTATGATATTAATTTTGTTGACTCCGCATTGATATTCATTACTTCTTCCAGTGGGTCTAAAATTATACTTTGGAATCTTGGTATATATTTCTTCATAAAGTCACATACCTGTAGGTATTTAAAATATTGATTGTTATTCAATTTAAATTTTGATTTAGGTTGTTGAAATGATAATACATTTCCCAATTCATACAAATTACCTACCTTTTTAATTCCCACTTTTTCCCATTGTTTATATGTTTTATCCATACTAGATGGTTTAAATACTGGGTTATTCACTATTGGTGTTAACACTGATAAATTTCTTCATTTTAAAGTTAATTTTATTTGTTTCCAGATTCGTATTGTATTTTGTATAATTGGATTCTTCTTATATAACATATTATTCAGCTTTATTGGGGGGGAAATGATCGCTCCTAGATCGTAGGGGGCGCAATCCTCTTTCTCCATTCTTATCCATTCCAACTGTTGAGCAGAACTGTCCAACCAATAAATTATATTTTTAATATGTGCTGCCCAATAATAGTATAGAAAATTAGGTAATGCAAACCCCCCCCCCCCCCCCCACCCCACCTCTTTGGGTTTGCACAAGTGATTTCTTTTAATTCTATGTGCTTTATAATCCCAAATAAAATTTAAAATATTCGAGTCTAATTTTAAAAAAAAAGTGTTTTGGTATATATAATCGGTATAGATTGGAATAAATATATTATTTGTGGTAGCGCTATCATTTTTATAGCGTTTATTCTGCCGATTAGTGACAGTGGGAGCGTTCTCCAAAATGTAATCAGTGAATCAAATGTATTTAATAATGGTATAAAATTAGCATTAAATAATGACTTATATCTTCTAGTAACTTGAATACCCAAATACTTAAATTTTTCCGTTGCGAAATTTTATTTCTGATGCTTAATGTCTGTATCAGTTGACATCAGCATTAATCAAATGTGCATTTAATACATCTTGTAGACGTTTGTACTACATAATTAAGTGCACTAGTAAATATCCGCAGAAACAATGGGGATTTGTCATTATGGGAACATAATTGGCAAAGTTAGTGAACTCTATTGGCAAATAAGGCCTATGTCATGAAGTTGCCATTAGGTTTCCAGAAGTAATTTAGGATTACCTAAGCATCGTTGCCTTGACAATAAGTGATAATATCCTGATAAAATGATAGTTACTGATCCGTGGTTATATTTTGTTTCCATATGAGTCTCATGCTCAGTTGTATAGGGCGCAAAGATGAAGCAAATAATACTGAGTTATGCAAGGATATTTAAATATCTTTCCATGACTTTCAAGTGTTTTACAGCCCACAAAGTAGTTTTTCGATCACTGCTGAGGCATAAATATCTGTAGGTAGACAGAAGTGCTGGAGAAACTCAGCAGTGCAGCAGCATCTATGGAGCGAAGGAAATAGGCAACGTTTAGCAAACAGTTTTCCGTGAGATTAAATATTCATTTTCATAAATATTCAATAGAGACATGCATGGCTTCCTTTGAGCTCACTGAAACCTTGGAAAGAGTCAAAGAGATTATCAAGGGCTTTTCTCAAATGTAGCTGTCCCAAAAAATGCACCACCATCTTCTGTCTGCTCCACAACCCATGATCCTCAGCATTGGATCAACCAGAGAGAAAATACTAGTGCAGATGCAGATCAAGCAAAGCTGTTGTTGCTTTCATTCTTCCTCTTTACTCCACTTAATATAATCTTTAACCTCTCATTACAGAGGTCCAAGGTCTCTACCTGCTTTAAAAGTACATTAATAATACTAGTCCCCAAGATGAGTAACGTCCATGGTGATGAAGTGCTTTGAGATGTTGGTTGGTTATGATGCTTCTCAGTTCCTTCTACAGTAGAGAACTGGACCAATTACAATTCACCTTCTGCCACATCTGATCAACAGAAGTTGCGATTTAGCTGGTTCTCTGCTCTGTACTCGACTACTTGTACGTCAAGTGGAACATGCACGTCAGGTTGTTGATCGTCAACTGCAGCTTGGAATTCAATACTATCATATCTTTCAAATTCATCATCAAAGAACTTGGTGTCTTCTCATCCCTATGTAACTGGATTCTCGACTTCCTCAGCAGCAGACCACAATTAGGATGAATTGGCAGCAACATTTCTTGCTCGATAACCATCAACATCGGTTCACCACAGAGCTGTGTACTCAGTCCTCTATTCTTTATATATCCATGACAGCATAGCCAGTCACAGCTCAAACACCATCACAAAATTTACCAATGACACCATGCTATTGGACAAATTATGGGTAATAATGAGTCACTATACAAGAGGGCGATTGACATTGACTGAATGATGCAGAACAACAATCTTGCTCTCAAGGTTAGCAAGACTATTGTTGAGGAGCTGATTGTTGCCAGCAGGAGGGGAACGCTGGGCATCCATAAATCTGTCTTCGTTGATGGGACAGCAGTGGAAAGATTCAGATTCCTGGGTGTGCATTTCTCTAAAGATCCATCCTGGGTCCACCACATCGATGCAATCACAAAGAAACCTCATTGATGCCTCTACTTCCTTAGAAGATTGAGGAGATTCCTGCACACATACTAGACGATAGAAATATTTCTGCAAAATCCTCCAAATCCATTGGCAAAATAAGTGAAGCAATGCGGGCATCCACTCCCAGGCCAACATGCCAGCACTGGGATCCTGCTCACACACTACTATGGTACTTTACACTTTATGTGTCAAATGTACCGATGTACAGTGAAATTCATTTTTGTATGCAAGTATAGGTATCACTATACCTAAGGACTTAGATACATATTAGATATACATCTCAGATACGGCTGGAGTAACTCAGCGGGACACGCAGCATCTCTGGAGAGAAGGAATGGGTGATGTTTCGTGTCGAGACCCTTCTTCAGACGTTTCGGGTTTGAATACATCATATCTTGTTGATTGAGATATAACTAATTTTTTTAAACTGCAATTATTGTTGAACATTTTTGTAGTTCTCAATATACAATTTTCTTTGCAGAATCTAATTCCCTCAACATAACTAGTTTCAAAATTGTTTGGCTTTGAAAATAACTTTAAAATTAATTCATACTAGTTTTTAATATCTATACTTTTTAACTTCTACCGGAAAGTGTTGGCCTAAAAGATAGAGTGGATGCTTCTACTAGTAGAACATTTTAGGACCAAAGGGCCTCAGAATAAATGGATGTACCTTTAGAAAGGCATTGAGGAGGAATTAATTTTGCCAGAGGGTGGTGAATCTGTGGAATTCATTGCCACCGGTGGCTGAGGAGGCCAAGTATTTGGGTCTTTTTAAAGTGGAGATTGACATGTTCTTGATTAGTAAAGGTGTCAAAGGTTATGGGGAGAAGGCAGGAGAATGGGGTTCAGAGGGAAAGATAGATCAGCCATGATTGAATGGCCATGCAGACTCGATGGGCTGAATGGCCTAATTCTGCTCGTATGTCTTATGAACTTATGAACGTGAATAGTTTGTTTTCAAAGCCTCTAAACCTCCTTTCCCACTGACACAATTATTTTTATAACATGATTGCCTATAACACAGGGTTTCTAATGAGTCTATGTCTAATTCTCGCATTATTGGGGAACTAGCTGTATGTAAAAATGTCTGCTTGCAGAGAATAGAATCCTAGCTTTATCTACCCAGAAAGAGGTGGAGGCAAGATCAATACTAGTACAGTGGAAATAGGCACATTTTTGAAAGTACAGGGTATTGAGGGCTATGGGATCAGGCATAGAGGTGGAGTTGAGGCTTACAATACGATACATACGATAGAACTTAAGCCAGGCGGGAAATTGGTTACCCTAAGGGAGGAAGCTTGTGGTAGATTAGCCATGATCACATTGAATGGTGGGGCAGCCTTGGCCTGTTCCTGCTTCTGTGTCCCTGTGCATGAATCAGGGATAAAAATTCTGATAATGGACAAATATTGTTGTTACAAAATCAGAAATTACTGAAACTCATAGCAGGTAGGTAGCTTCCGCAGAAAGAGAAACAGAGTTTCAGGCTGAAGACCCTTCATCAGAAGAGGGAAGTGTGACAAATCAATCAGCTTTGCCAATTCTGATGAACTGTCTTCAGCCTAAACATTAACACTTTCACTTTCCATAGATGCTGCCTGAGTGTTTCTAACACTTTTTGTTTTATTTCAGATTTCCAACATCTGCAGTTTTTTTGATTTTTAATAATTTTCTGTCCTGGGAAGTTTGGGTTAATCTTGTGATTTGTTTTTTTGAATCAATAAGCCCGTCTCTTTTATTCATAGTCTATATATTCCTGACAAATCACTTCATAACTTCATGACTGCAAATGTTTTTATAGATATGTGAAGAGAAAAAGATTAGTTAAAACAAATGTAGGTCCCTTGCAGTCACAAACAGGTGAATTGATCATGGGGAACAAGGACATGGCAGACCAATTGAATAACTACTTTGGTTCTATCTTCACTAAGGAAGACTTAAATAATCTGCAGGAAATAGCAGGGGGCCGGGGGTCAAATGAGATGGAGGAACTGAGTGAAATCCAGGTTAGCCGGGAAGTGGTGTTAGGTAAATTGAATGGATTAAAGGCCGATAAATCCCCAGGGCCAGATAGGTTGCATCCCAGAGTACTTAAGGAAGTAGCCCCAGAAATAGTGGATGCATTAGTGATAATTTTTCAAAACTCTTTAGATTCTGGAGCAGTTCCTGAGAATTGGAGGGTAGCTAATGTAACCACACTTTTTAAAAAGGGAGGGAGAGAGAAAACGGGGAATTACAGACCAGCTAGTCTAACATCGGTAGTGAGGAAAATGTTAGAGTCAGTTATAAAAGATGGAATAGCAGCACATTTGGAAAGTGGTGAAATCATTGGACAAAGTCCGCATGGATTTATGAAAGGTAAATCATGTCTGACGAATCTTATAGAATTATTCGAGGATGTAACTAGTAGAGTGGATAAGGGAGAACCAGTGGATGTGTTATATCTGGACTTTCAGAAGACTTTCGACAAGGTCCCACATAAGAGATTAGTATGCAAACTTAAAGCACACGGTAATGGGGGTACAGTATTGATGTGGATAGAGAACAGGCTGGCAGACAGGAAGCAAAGAGTAAACGGGTCCTTTTCAGAATGGCAGGCAGTGACTAGTGGGGTACCGCAAGGCTCGGTGCTGGGACCCCAGCTATTTACAATATATATTAATGATTTGGATGAGGGAATTGAATGCAACATCTCCAGGTTTGAGGATGACACGAAGCTGGGGGCCAGTGTTAGCTGTGAGGAGGATGCTAGGAGGCTGCAAGGTGACTTGGATAGGTTGGGTGAGTGGGCAAATGCATGGCAGATGCAGTATAATGTGGATAAATGTGAGATTATCCACTTTGATGGCAAAAACAGGAAAGTAGACTTTTATCTGAATGGTGGCCGATTAGGAAAAGGGGTGATGCAACAAGACCTGGGTATCATGGTACATCAGTCATTGAAAGTAGGCATGCAGGTGTGCAGCAGGCAGTGAAGAAAGCGAATGGTATATGAGCATTCATAGCAAAAGGATTTGAGTATAGGAGCAGGGAGGTTCTACTGCAGCTGTACAGGGTCTTGGTGAGACCACACCTGGAGTGTTGTGTACAGTTTTGGTCTCCTAATCTGAGGAAAGACATTCTTGCCATAGAGGGTGTACAGAGAAGGTTCACCAGACTGATTCCTGGGATGTCAGGACTTTCATATGAAGAAAGACTGGATAGACTCAGCTTGTACTCGCTAGAATTTAGAAGATTGAGGGGGGATCTTATAGAAACTTACAAAATTGTTAAGGGGTTGGACAGGCTAGATGCAGGAAGATTGTTCCCGATGTTGGGGAAGTCCAGAGCAAGGGGTCACAGTTTAAAGATAAGGGGGAAGCATTGTAGGACCGAGATGAGAAAAACATTTTTCACACAGAGAGTGGTGAATCTCTGGAATTCTCTGCCACAGAAGGTAGTTGAGGCCAGTTCATTTGCTATATTTAAGAGGGAGTTAGATGTGGCCCTTGTGGCTAAGGGGATCAGGGGGTATGGAGAGAAGGCAGGTACGGGATACTGAGTTGGATGATCAGCCATGATCATATTGAATGGCGGTGCAGGCTCGAAGGGCCGAATGGCCTACTCCTGCACCTATTTTCTATGTTTCTATGTTTCTGTAAACCTGTAGTTTTTGCAATGTAAGTACTCACTAGTTGATTTTTTTCTAACACTTTTAATCAGGAATACAATACATGGATTAATGTCAGAAAAAACTACCTTAAGTCGTATTTATTAGCTAAAGGAGAAATGAAAGCACAAACACAGTAAAACTATTGACTAGCCAGCTATGTACTTGATATAGTTCATGTTTGGTGTTTCAAGATCCTAAACATGTTTTAGAAAGATCAGCATTGTATTTGTAATGTATGGTTTATCCATGTTCACCAAGGAGTTGAGTATAGAAGTTGGGAGGCCATGTTGCAGTTATATGAGACATTGGTGAGGCTGCATTAAGAGTATTGTGTTCAGTTCAGGGCACCATGTAATAGAAAATATGTCGTCAAGCTGTAAAGGGTGCAGAGAAGATGTTTCCAGGACTCAAGGGCCTGAGCTATAGGGAGAGGTTGAGCATGCTAGGACTCTATTCCTCGGAGCGCAGGAGGATGAGGGCTGATCTTATAAATGTGTACAAAATCACGAGATTAATAGATCAAGTAGACGTAGAGAGTCTCTTGCCCAGAGTTTGGGAATCAAGAACCAAAGGATGAGGGGGAAAAGATTTCATAGGAACCTGAGGGTTTTTCACACAGCGGGTTGTGGGTGTATAGAAAGAGCCTCCAGAGGTGGTAGTTGAGGCAGGTAGTATCGCAACGTTTAAGAAACGTTTGGACAGGTGCATGGATAGGACAAGTTTAGAGAGATATGGGCCAGACTCAGGCAGGTGGGACTAGTGTAGATGAGACATATTAGTCAGTGTTGTCAAGTTGGGCTGTAGGGCCTGTTTCCACACCTTATGACTCTATGACTCTATAAGAAGTCCAAGTGGCAAACCAGCTTGGCACTGCCTACTATATTTCCATCACCGCAATGTCAAGCCACAACTTATCTCACTGTTCATTGCCTGAATGATTTAGCGTGGGGCCAATATTGCATGCTGCAGGAACCAGAAGCATTGTTTTCACATGCTAGAGATCTGTTCCCTCATATTTTGTGTACTGGCATGTCTATGCATGCTGTGAGCATGCCCAGAGTCATCAGTTATTTCATTTGTAGTTAGTCCTTTTTGTATAGCTAAAATGTGTTGCTTTTCCGTGAGAATAGCTATAGCTAAAGTTTCTTGCTTTTTCGTGACTTTACCGCAGGATATTGTGTATTGACTCGTATGCATGACTGGCAAATATCAGATATAAACTGGATTTTGTGGGATTGGGATTTTCCTATTTCCAGTCATGGGAAGAGTTGGCATGAGCAACAATAAAGCAGTGGGCATGAAGGCAATGGGCCAGGAGGAAGCCAGCAATCTTGGCAAAAAACATGCGCTCTCTCCAATTACTGATCTCCAGCCAAGGAATGAAACATGGTTCTCTCTCCTTGAAGTGTGAATCCCATTTGCCGTCCTGAAGTAGAAGCAGATGGTACACAGTAAAACTTTACAAGTATTGGCACCTAGAGGTAGGGATGTAACCAGAGGTAACGAGAATCAAAGTGACATGCAATCCTTGCCCTGCCTGAAGCTGCAGTATGGGGCAGTATGGAACAGGAGCAGCCACAGGCCAGCAGCTCCTTCAAGACTGCCACACCATTCAATGTGATCATGGCTGATCTACTCCAAGCCTCAACTACACCTCTATGCCTGATCCCATAATGAGGAAATCCTTGTTGAAGCACAGATGTCCTTTGCAATTTGCTGGTGTTGTTATTGATCCTGTCAGTTGTACAAAAATGAATGGTAACAGATGAACAGAAAATATTTTACAACTCCCTAAATGTTAAATGACTTCTGAGTCTCTTTCATGCTCTTTGTGTTATTCCAAGATGCAAATGTCATCACTAGCGTTTATAAATACTTTCATCAAATATAAAATGTATATTTGGAAGTGGTCTGCTCGCCTACATAAAACTGTTCATTAAATTCAGATCCAAAATTAAGACTGAACGGCTTTACTTGTTCTTATGAATGTAGAATTGTTTGTTTTCCTTCCAAGTTTTTTTTCAGGCAAAACCATTCAAGCCAGTATATTGTCCTTTAATCTCTCAGTAAAAAAAGGACTAACCCCCATGTAAGCTGAAGGGAGTTCATTTTACCCACCTTAAGGTACTTAATTGCCTAAAAGAGGTAATGTTTACATTTCCTTCTTTCACCAGGGGCATTGGAGGTCTGACCATTTTTCTTTCTTCTCAAATCCGATTCAGATTCAACTTTAATTGTCATTGTCAGTGTACAGTACAGAGACAACGAAATGCAGTTAGCATCTCCCTGGAAGAGCGACATAGAATATGATTTCAATAAATAAATCTATTTACATGTATACAGACATGGTGTTTTTCCTGTTGGAGGAGTGTCCGGGGGGGGGGGGGGGTGATTGGCAGTCACCGAGGTACATTGTTGAGTAGTGTGACAGTCGCAGGGAAGAAGCTGTTCCTGGACCTGCTGGTCCGGCAACGGAGAGACCTGTAGCGCCTCCCGGATGGTAGGAGGGTAAACAGTCCATGGTTGGGGTGAGAGCAGTCCTTGGCGATGATGAGAGCCCTCCGCAGACAACGCTTGCTTTGGACAGACTCAATGGAGGGGAGCGAGGAACCGGTGATGCGTTGGGCAATTTTCACCACCCTCTGCAGTGCTTTCCGGTCGGAGACAGAGCAGTTGCCATACCATACTGTGATACAGTTGGTATGGATGCTCTCGATGGTGCAGCGGTAGAAGTTCACCAGGATCTGAGGAGACAGATGGACCTTCTTCAGTCTCCTCAGGAAGAAGAGACGCTGGTGAGCCTTCTTGACCAGAGTTGAGGTATTGTGGGTCCAAGAGAGGTCATCTGAGATGTTGACCCCCAGGAACCTGAAGCTGGAAACACGTTCCACCTCCGTCCCATTGATGTGGATGGGGGTGTGCGTGCCGCCCCTAGACTTCCTGAAGTCTACAATGAGCTCCTTGATCTTCTTGGAGTTAAGGGCCAGGTTGTTGTCAGCGCACCATGCTGCTAGGAGCTGGACCTCCTCCCTATAGGCCGACTCATCGTTGTTGCTGATGAGGCCAATCACCAATGCAATTGCTGAGGTGGAATTAGAGCTTGCACTTGGTATATTTCATTATTTCTATAATGAACATCAGAATTAATTGGCATTGGTATCGGTTTATTATTGTTACATGTACTGAGATACAGTAAAACACTTTGTTCTATGTGCTAATCAAATCATATCATGCAGGAGTAGAATCAAACCATACACGAACACAACAGGTAGTGCAAAATGAGAAGGGAAATAGGGTGCAGAATGTAAATGGACCAGATAAACAAAATGTGCCACAGCCATAACGAGCGAAATTCGAATTGTGCATTCTCCTTATTTATGACACATAATACTTAGGATGTTCAATACAAAATTCACCTCTAGCTAAATATGTTGGCAGCAAAATTAATAGCAGCATTTAGCAGGTTAGGCAGCATCTGTGTAAAAACAAACATAATTAACTTTTCAGGTCAGAGAATTTTCAGGAGAACTGGGAAAGTGAGATAAAGGTCAAAGGTCAACGGTTATTTTATTGGTCACATACACCTAGGTGTAGTGAAATGCTTCTTGCCATGCAGCACATAAAGAAAGAATACAGACATAACAATAATAAAGACATTTAAACATAAAAACATCCCCCCACAATGGTTCCCATTATGAGGGAAGGCACAGTGTCCAGTCCCCATCCCATGTCCACCCATAGTCGGGCCTATTGAGGCCTCCACAGTTGCCTTTAAGGAGGCCCGATGTTCCAGGCCGTTCTCGCCGGATGATTGTACTCTGGCGTCAGGAGAATCCTCTCGGCGGCATGGGAACCCTGGAACGGCCGCTTCCCTCACTGGAGACCGCGGCTTCCGAAGCCAACAAGGCCGCGCCAGTTGGAGCTCCACCACTGGCGATCTCATCGAGAGATCCCAGGCTCCCGATGTTTAAGTTCAGCGCCGCCGCCCGCAGCTGGCCGCTCCAAAGACCCGCAGCTCCGCGATGTTTATCTCGGCGGTCTTCAGTTCACCGGAGCTCCAGCGCGGCGACCCGGGCAAGGCATCGCCTGCTCCACTCCACGATAGCGCTCCAGCGCTGTGTCGCCACCGAAGCCGAGGTTCTGGGCGGTCCCCGACAGGAAACACCGCTCCAGGCCCGCTGGTAGGCCGCGAGGACGGGTCGAAACTGCAGCCCGGAGAAAAGCTGCCTCTCCGACCAGGTAGGGACCCTGAAAGATAGTTTCCCCCCCCCACCCCCCACATAAAAAAGTCTAGACCTCCAGAACAAAAACACTTTAACTAACTAAAAATAAAAAAAAGAGATGAAAAGCCGGACAGCTGCTGGCTGGGCAGCCATGCACAGGACAGCGCCCCCCTCCCTGTCCTGTTGACAGAATTTGTATTACATTGTATAGAGGATGGTGGGGTAAATGGTATGAATAATAGTAATATCTGTGATAGGATGAGGCCAGGTCAAATGAGTTAATGGATGCAGTTAGATGGTTAATATGCTTCTTTATATGTCTTATGTGTTGCCAGTAGCAGGGCTATGGGTCATATCCAGCAGGTCAGGTTGTACTAATGAAGAAAGACTACAACATGCCCAGACAGAAAATTAAGTGGTGTTCCTTAAGCTTGCATATACCACACTGTAACAATAGAGGAGACCACCTACAGAAAGGTCAAAATGAGAATCACATTAACTCTCCATCCCAGAGTCAGATAGGCCAGCGTGGGAGTGGGATGGTGAACTCAAGTGACTCCCGGACTCACCTAGCTGTCAGTGACATCCTGCACTGGCACATCAAGGTCAACAAAAGCCAGAGGAACAATACATCATCTTATAAGGAAGATAGACACAAAATGCTGGAGTAACTCAGTGGGACAGGCACCAATAACCAATTTTTCCTGGCTTCACGGACACACTTATATTATCTTCATGTTATGCATCCATTGTGTTCTTCTCTGTGACTTAAAACTGTCTTTTTTTATCTTGTTCCTTTTTATTTGACCAAAAATATTAATTTTGTTAATTTTCACAAATCCTGCTTGTGGTTTCAGTTTGCATTGTAGCAAGATTTGATGTGTATTGGTTCCTTACAGAAGTGCGGATTAAGATTTTTGTCACAGCAAAACAAGATAGGCTCTGAATTTCATGGTATGATTCCACAATTAAGTGTCAAAAAAGAAGGAAACTAACCTTTTTATACTTATTCTAGACAGTATTCATCGAGTTGCGCAGTATCCAAATAAAAATTGGATTTATTGAGATCTCTAGTTAGTTTTGTAATTTTGCAACCGTGAATGTTCCCAAGGAGCCAAGAAGAGATTTCTGAAGAAAGGTCTCGACCCAAAACATCACCCATTCCTTCTCTCCAAAGAAGCTGCCTGTCCCGCTGAGGTACTCCAGCATTTTGTGTCTATCTTCGGTGTAAACCGCAGTTCCTTCCTACTGATTATCCTTGCCTGCCTCTACAAGCGCAGATTAATGCTGCCCATTTTACAATAACTTCCCTACTGATCATCCCAATGAATTTACCTTTAAAAGCATCAAAGAATAAAGAAAATAAAGAAAATTATTATCTTACATTATGCTACCTGTCAGAGAAGATGTTTTTGTAATTTGTTCGACAGGATGTGGGTGTTGCTGGCAAGGTTAGTGATTACGTGCAAGTTTTATTTGAACAGAAACTAAAACCTAGCAAGCAAACTTTTAACTGCATCGTAGGGTCAATTTACCCCTTACTCCTTATGTAAAAATTTTACACCATCACCTATGTATTTAATCAATGGTGTTTCCTTCATTTCCTGGAACATTAATTGAATGCAAAATGTATTAAAGAGAACAAAATTGTAAAATTGCATAACCTGAAGAGCTGACCATAATTAATCAAAGAAAGCACATTTTCTTGAGTAGTTAATGAGAAGATCTCAGCATCTCTATACTTTGTTCTACAAGGTTCGATATTCATCATCATGGATGTATTTGCAACAGAATCTTCAGTGGTGTCATTGTTTTATAAGGTTGCATTTACCCACCTTTAATTTATAACCCCCCATCCTGACAAACACAAGATTAGCATTGAATAACCGTTTACACAATCTCCTCCCTGGAGTTGTAAAGATTCCAACAGGTGTGTGTTAGCCCCACTGAGTTTCAAAATTTAAATCCTTTCTCTAGTTTTTTATAAATAAACAGAACGAGCGATGAAGTGAAAGATTTCTCTCACAGAATGTAGTTGGTTTGCAGGCTGACACAATGATAATGCTTTGTAGCTTACTAGCAGTTAGTTCCCAAATTTCAGTACATTAATTAAACCTTAAACTGTCCTCTTCACTAATTGCAATGTCACAGATAGATTCTGAGTAAAATGCTTGCATCTGAGGCACATTTTGCAAGCTGTTTAAAAATATTCATGTAACTCACGCAATTCATGGCACAGTAGCACAGTGGTAGAGCTGCTACCTCCCAGCACCATAGACCTGGGTTCAATTCTGACCACGGATGCTGTCTGTATGGAGTTTGTACGTTCTCCTTGTGACAACGTGGATTTTCTCTGGGTGCTCTGGTTTCCTCCCACACGCCAAGGATGTGCAGGTTTGTAGGTTAACTGGCTTAGGTAAAATTGTAAATTGTCCCTAATGTGTAGGATAGTGTTAGTGTATGGAGTGATCGTTTTGCTAAACCCTGTAGCAAATTTCACCCATTTCCCCTTTAAAAGAAATAACATTTACAAAATTTGATGTAGAATCCCAATGTAGAATACTCTTCAAAAGCTGAAGTTAAAGCATAGTGCGAATGAAATTCCACAATGGAGCATTAATATATAGATACAAGGACCTGCAGATGCTGGTTTACAAAAAAAGACACCAATTGCTGGAGTAACTCAGCAGGTCCGGCAGCACCTCTGGAGAGTGAAGTTTTGGTTCCTCAGCCACTTCCTCCAACAAGCGTCCCAACCCAAAATGTCACCTATCCATGTTTTCCAGAGATGCTTCCTGACCTGTTGAGTTACTCCTGCACTTTGTGTTTTTTTTTGTTCCAGGGAGCATGTTGTCTTTACAGAATGAGGTCCTTCATTACAGAATGAGGTCCTTATCCTACTGAGGTAAGTAGGATTTATACAAAGGGTTAGGAATGTGACGGATGGAACTCTCATCACTTTAGAATATGCATACTGCTTATTTATACGCTTGCCTTAAAGCTCACCTTACACAGTTGTCTCAGCATATAAACCCACTTTTCAATTCTGTCTCTATCAACATCAAAGATTCCTCAGGAAAAGTATAGTAGCCCTCTATCCTCACAAACAAAATCATCCTATATGCTACAAAAACATTTGCTAGAGAAACTCAGCAAGTAAGACAGCATCTGTGGATGTGAATGGACAGACAATGTTTTGGGTCAGGTTCAAAACTTGTCCATCCATTTCCCTCCACAGGTGCTGCCTGACCCACTGAGTTGCTCCAGCACTTAGGGTTTTGCTCAACATTCCAGTGTCTGCAGTCTCTCGCGTCTCCATCCTTGGTAGTTCCTTGGTAGTATTCCAGATTGAACTAGGCTGACAGGAACGTAGTTCATATTTGACCCTGAGTTGAACTTTGAACTGTAATTATCAATCCAAATCTATTTACTGCCTCTTCTGTCATAGCTTTTATCTCTTCCTCACATCATCTGTACTTGCTAAAGAAACTTCCTTGTACCCTCCGGCCTTGACCAGTCCAATCTTCTCCTTATCAGTCTCACATAATCTTATCTTCTGAAATCTCCACCAACTGAAGGCACTCTTGCATGTTTCCTTTCTTACAATGGCTTGTTTACCGTTGGTCCTCACTTCATTAACCAGCATTGGCTTTCTGCCTTTCAGTGTCTCAAATATAAAACTCTCATCTTTACATAATACTATATTTCAGCATGACTTTGCATCTCTCTAGCTTACTACTAAGTAAATCCTGGAAATTCCTCTGCGCAGGAGAGATGCAATAAGGAGGTGAACTTGGTGGTACAACAATATTTTTGTGAGGAGTTGCCACTGCATGAAACCTAAGGTGTTATGCACAAGTAAACAGGTCTTGAATGATTAACATCCATAAAGTAATTCCTCTGTTTGCTCTATAATTAAGAGTGCTTAATTGTCATTTGTACCAATCAGAGTCATAGAGTCATGCAGCATGGAAATAAGTTCATCGACCCAGCTTGCCCATATAGACCAACATGTCACATCTATACTAGTCACATCTGCCCATGTTAGGCCCATCTTCTATACTATTACTAAAACTCTCATTTTGACCACTTCCGGTCTGCATTGTAATTAAATTTGCGCAAAACGCTATCCTATATCGCTAAGATTTTTTCGCCACCTTACTCACCATTCCCCTCTGCTCCAAGCCACCAGATTTTGTTCCGATCGGTGAAATATGAGAAAAGTTATGAAGATTTAAAAAATCGTGAGATCAGCAGATTGGTCTTCTTGCCTGTCAGTCACCATGAAGGTAACGCCCCTTCCGGAGGCGGGGAGAATAAAGCCCCAGAGGCCAGGCGTGAGTCAGTTAGCCCAGAAGCCGTGAGTGAGAGTGGATGGTGGCGGGTGGGGGGGGGGGGGGGGGGGGTTGAGGGGGGGAAGGAGTGAGTGCATGGGGGGGGAGGGCAAGGTGCAGAGTGGGGGTGGGGGTGTGAGGGGAGAAGGTGGGATCAGGGCCGTCACAACAGGAACCCGTCACCCGCGCCTGCACATTTGGGGGCTATGCGTGAGTGGTGGAATATTGGAAATGGTGGAGAGGTGGAATATTGCTTTGGGGGACCAGCCCTCCAGTGTGAGAATGATCACATCATCAGAAGATTTAAAAGCAAATTGTTATAATTCATCCAAACAAGTATCTGAAGAAGGGTCTCGACCCATAACGTCACCCATTCCTTCTCTCCAGAGATGCTGGCTGACTCGCTCAGTTACTCCAGCATTTTGTATCTACCTTCGATTTAAACCAGCATCTGCAGTTCTTTCCTACACAAGTACCTGATCATTTGTGTTATGTAGTTTACTGATTTAATTATTTCATGTTGCATGACCTGATAGAAGTCTTACACCAATGCATCTTTACCTCTTTGTGGAACATTTCTCCTCTGCAAAGTTAATTTCTACTTTCTCAGGCCTCCATTCTGAAATTGTTCTCAAATGCCATTCCATCCTTCTGGTTTCCTCATTAGTTTATTGTTTTTTTTTTTTTTCATAGAAATTAGGTGCAGGAGTAGGCCATTCGGCCCTTCGAGCCTGCACCGCCATTCAATATGATCATGGCTGATCATCCAACTCAGTATCCCGTACCTGCCTTCTCTCCATACCCTCTGATCCCCTTAGCCACAAGGGCCACATCTAACTCCCTCTTAAATATAGCCAATGAACTGGCCTCGACTACCCTCTGTGGTAGCGGTTTCCAGAGATTCACCACTCTCTGTGTGAAAAAAGTTCTTCTCATCTCGGTTTTAAAGGATTTCCCCCTTATCCTTAAGCTGTGACCCCTTGTCCTGGACTTCCCCAACATCGGGAGCAATCTTCCTGCATCTAGCCTGTCCAACCCCTTAAGAATTTTATAAGTTTCTATAAGATCCCCTCTCAATCTCCTAAATTCTAGAGAGTATAAACCAAGTCTATCCAGTCTTTCTTCATAAGACAGTCCTGACATCCCAGGAATCAGTCTGGTGAACCTTCTCTGCACTCCCTCTATGGCAATAATGTCCTTCTTCAGATTTGGAGACCAAAACTGTACGCAATACTCCAGGTGTGGTCTCACCAAGCCTGTACATCTGCAGTAGAACGTCCCTGCTCCTATACTCAAATCCTTTTGCTATGAAAGCTAACATACCATTCGCTTTCTTCACTGCCTGCTGCACCTGCATGCCTACTTTCAATGACTGGTGTACCATGACACCCAGGTCTCGCTGCATCTCCCCTTTTCCTAGTCGGCCACCATTTAGATAATAGTCTGCTTTCCTGTTTTGGCCACCAAAATGGATAACCTCACATTTATCCACATTATACTGCATCTGCCAAACATTTGCCCACTCACCCAGCCTATCCAAGTCACCTTGCAGTCTCCTAGCATCCTCCTCACAGCTAACACTGCCCCCCAGCTTAGTGTCATCCGCAAACTTGGAAATATTGCCTTCAATTCCCTCATCCAGATCATTAATATATATTGTAAATAGCTGGGGTCCCAGCACTGAGCCTTGCGGTACCCCACTAGTCACTGCCTGCCATTGTGAAAAGGACCCGTTTACTCCTACTCTTTGCTTCCTGTTTGCCAGCCAGTTCTCTATCCACATCAATACTGAACCCCCAATGCCGTGTGCTTTAAGTTTGTATACTAATCTCTTATGTGGGACCTTGTCGAAAGCCTTCTGGAAGTCCAGATACACCACATCCACTGGTTCTCCCCTATCCACGCTACTAGTTACATCCTCGAAAAATTCTATAAGATTCGTCAGACATTATTTACCTTTTGTAAATCCATGCTGACTTTGTCCAATGATTTCACCACTTTCCAAATGTGCTGCTATCCCATCTTTAATAACTGACTCTAGTAGTTTCCCCACTACCGATGTTAGACTAACTGGTCTGTAATTCCCCGTTTTCTCTCTCCCTCCCTTCTTAAAAAGTGGGGTTACGTTTGCTACCCGCCAATCCTCAGGAACTACTCCAGAATCTAAAGAGTTTTGAAAGATTATTACTAATGCATCCACTATTTCTGGAGCTACTTCCTTAAGTACTCTGGGATGCAGCCTATCTGGCCCTGGGGATTTATCGGCCTTTAATCCATTCAATTTACCCAACACCACTTCCCGGCTAACCTGGATTTCACTCAATTCCTCCAACTCCTTTGACCCGCGGTCCCCTGCTATTTCCAGCAGATTATTTATGTCTTCCTTAGTGAGGACGGAACCAAAGTAGTTATTCAATTGGTCCGCCATATCCTTGTTCCCCATGATCAACTCACCTGTTTCTGACTGCAAGGGACCTACATTTGTTTTAACTAATCTCTTTCTTTTCACATAGCTATAAAAACTTTTGCAGTCAGTTTTTATGTTCCCTGCCAGTTTTCTATCATAATCTATTTTTCCTTTCCTAATTAAGCCCTTTGTCCTCCTCTGCTGGTCTCTGAATTTCTCCCAGTCCTCCGGTATGCTGCTTTTTCTGGCTAATTTGTACGCATCATCCTTCGCTTTGATACTATCCCTGATTTCCCTTGTTATCCACGGATGTACTACCTTCCCTGATTTATTCTTTTGCCAAACTGGGATGAACAATTTTTGTAGTTCATCCATGCAGTCTTTAAATGTCTTCCATTGCATATCCACCGTCAACCCTTTTAGAATTAATTGCCAGTCAATCTTGGCCAATTCACGTCTCATACCCTCAAAGTTACCTTTCTTTAAGTTCAGAACCATTGTTTCTGAATTAACAATGTCACTCTCCATCCTAATGAAGAACTCAACCATATTATGGTCACTCTTGCCCAAGGGGGCACGTACAACAAGACTGCTAACTAACCCTTCCTCATTACTCAATACCCAGTCTAAAATAGCCTGCTCTCTCGTTGGTTCCTCTACATGTTGATTTAGATCATTATCCCGCATACATTCCAAGAAATCCTCTTCCTCAGCACCCCTGCCAATTTGATTCACCCAATCTATATGTAGATTGAAGTAACCCATTATAACGGTTTTGCCTTTGTCGCACGCATTTCTAATTTCCTGTTGATACCATCTCCAACTTCACTACTACTGTTAGGTGGCCTGTACACAACACCCACCAGCGTTTTCTGCCCCTTAGTGTTTCGCAGCTCTACCCATACCGATTCCACATCCTCCAAACTAATGTCCTTCCTTTCCATTGCGTTAATCTCCTCTCTAATCAGCAACGCTACCCCACCTCCTTTTCCTTTCTCTCTATCCCTCCTGAATATTGAATATCCCTGGATGTTCAGCTCCCAGCCTTGGTCATCCTGGAGCCATGTTTAATGTTAGCATAGTTTAATTTAGTTCAGTTTAGGAGTCCAGCATTGAAACAAGCCCTTCAGCCCACCGAGTCCACATAGACCGGGGTACTGATTGGGGATGATCAGCCATGATCACATTAAATGGCGGTGCTGGCTCAAAGGGCTGAATGGCCTACTCCTGCACCTATTGTCTATTGTCTATTGACCATTGATCACACATTCACACCAGTTCTACCCAAGTCCACTTTTGTATCCAGTCCCTCTGCATTAGCGGTAATCTATATCTATCTATCTATCTATCTATCTATCTATCTATCTATCTATCTATCTATCTATCTATCTATCTATCTATCTATCTATCTATCTATCTATCTATCTATCTATCTATCTATCTATCTCTTCTTGACCACTTCCTGTCTGCGTTGTAATTAAATTTGTGCAAAATGATCCCCCATATTGCTATGATTTTGCGCCCCCTATCTCACCATTCTCTTCTGCTGCAAACCAAATAAGTTTTGTTCCGATCGGTGAAATAGTACAAACGTTATGAAGGTTTTGAAGATTCCCCATCCCCCACACACCCCCTCCCCCCATACCCCCCTCCCTCAGACCCCCGCCCCCGCCCCCACACCCCCTCCCCCACACCCCCTCCCCCACATCCCCCCCACACACCCCCACACCTCCCCCCTCCCCACCCCCCTCTCCCACACCTCCTCCCCCACACCCTCCTCCCCCACACCCCCCTCCCCCACACCAATCTTACTCAGTCCCCTTCCACTGCGCAGGACAAGAGGATTTTTCCCATCGATGAAAAATAAGAGTTATTAGTGTTTAAAAAATGTTGAGATTCTCTCTCCTGTCAATCACGCCATGAAGGTCACGCCCCTTCTGGTGGGAGGGGGGGAGGTACTATAAAACCCAGAAGTGGCTCAGTATCTGCAAGATGGATGAGGGAGAGGTCACGACTCGCTGTCTTTAGTGGCCTTGCACCATGCTTGAAATGGTATGAAACTGCACTTGAATTTGGTGGCCTTGCACCCTGCTTGAAATGGAATTTCAAGGAATAGCCGTGAGTCAACTGCCAGCCCACCAGCCGTGAGTGAGTGAGTTGCCAGCACAACAGGCTTGAGTGACTGAGCTGCCAGCCCTGAATCCATTCGGCCCACAATGTCCATACTAGTCCTCTGGAAGCCAGTCCCTTCAGCCCACAACACCCATACTAGTGCTCCAGAAATCCCCCCCCCCCCGCCCCCCCACTGGCCACTAATATTGGAATTGGTGGAGAGGTGGAATATCGCATTGGGCGACCAGCCCTCCCGTGTGATGCTGGGACCCAACGGGTCCCACTTAGTCTAGTATATATATATATAGGTATGGATGTGTATATATACACACTGAGCTGTTCTTTTCTCTCTCTAATTTGTCAAATCATACTATGTTTGAATATTCTGTTGTGCAACAGCACGTAATGGGCCTGTCTCACTTAGGCGATCTTTCAGGCAACTGTCAAGTGCAGGTCGCTGAAAATCGGCGACTAGAATGACAACTGGAACGGCGACTATCAGAGTGGAACACACACACACATACACACATTGCTTCCTTCACCAGCCAGTAATGCAGGCGGGGGTCAGGGCAAGCGGAGGGAGCACTGTCTGAGTTAAATTCATGGTGCAAAGCCAATGTGATACAGACACACGCCACAATGAACAGGAAGGTTGGAGCTGTAATTAAGACAGTGAAACCACAATGTACGGGAAGGGTCACTTAAGTCCTTTAAGGGGGGGGGGCAAGAGTGGGGGGTAAGGAGGGGGAGAGGGGGGAGTCAGGGAGAAGGGGAAAGAAGGGGGGGGTGGGGTGGGAAGAAGGAGTCGAGACAACTTTTAAGAAGCCAGAGATACACGGCTGTGAAGCTCGGCGGACATTAACATTATCAATCGGTTATCCTTGGTTCTGAAAAGTACTGTTTACGTTTTTTTCTCAATGAGCCAATGAAATTCACCGGTCAGCACCGGAAAAAACCTACGACAACCTTTGACCTCATGGCGACCCACTACCACTGCACCTTCAACATGCTGCAAAATTAGCGGCGACCAGAATGAAGCCGCAACTAGTTACGAGAATCTACTCACTATCATGCAGGCGACACCCTGGCAACCTTCAGCGACCTTGTGGCGACCTCATAGTCTCCTGTAGTCGCCTAAAAAATTGCGTATATGGGACAGGCCCATAAGAATTTAATTGTTCTGACCGGGACATATGACAATAAAACACTCTTGACTCTTGATCTATTTTATAGCAACCTGGTGCGTCACCAGTGAACTTTGATAATGTGCAGCTACAAAAGCAGGTGGAATATACATGTAACTGGTAAATTTCCATTTCAATCAGCTGAAAGTTCCCTGAACTTTGTTTGGCGAACAAGGGCAAACAGCTTGGCAGTGGTGCAGCAAATTCACATAAACAAAAGGGTTGGCAACAAATACCCGAGACCAGAAATTACACCATCCACCTTTCCTATGACCTGCATTTCAATGCACGTGTTAACCCAATCATTTTAACACCCTTGCTAAAATAGTAGGCAGATGCCGAATATTTCTATGTCCTGCTACTTCTATTGTTTCCCTGGTCATGGGTATTGTATGGATATTTGTGGCAGACAGGACACAGTTCTGTAACATAAAACTTAGAATAAAAGCAAAGGTCTAGCATGAGAAAGGGCATTTTGAATCACTCAACCACTGAAATATTTCACCCAAGTATGCCTATATATCATCTAATTTGAATTCTCCATTCCATTACTGGGCATACTTTATTATATTCTAGTAATAATTTTCTAAGATGTTTTATATTTATTTTTATTGCTATTTAGTGGAAAGTAATATTTCTACATAACATTTAATTATTTTAAGTATTGTGAAAAGGTGACCCTTTAACCTTTTTGTCTACTGACCTGAAGGCTTAATCATTGTTAATCTCCCCCAGATAAAAAGCCCACACTATATTTGGGATCATGGTTGCCAAATTTGTTTATAGCTTCTCTAATGTACGTTTCTTGTGCACGGTATTTAGTTGTGACGAGTATATAATGAACCCACATTAAAAATTTCAGCCTTTAAACCATAAGACATAGGAGCAGAATTTGGCCATTGGGCCCATCCAGTCGTCTCCGCCATTCAATCATTTTCCCCTCTCAAACCCATTATCCTGTCTTCTCCCCATAACTATTGACACCCTTACTAATCAAGACTCCATTTACTTCCTTTAATCGCTTTATTCTCTTTTTACGTTTGATGTAAATAGTGATTAGAATATATCCAATCTTAAGCACCAGGGAAATCATGGTACAGCAACTCTGCCTGAACAGGGAGAACAAAACATCCTTGATATTTGATCTTGGATCCAAAACATCACCTATTTTTTTTCTCCAGCGATGCTGCCTGAACCTCTATCCAACTCCACAATGAAGTAAGAATATTTGCAGGCTTACTATGTAGGAAGGAACTGCAGATGCAGGTCTGAAGAAAGGTCTTGAACCAAAACATCACCTACAATAGTCCAGAGATGCTGCCTGTCCCGCTGAGTTACTCCAGCTTTTTGTGTCTATCTGTAAGCTTCCTATGACGGGTCTGGCCTAATAGGTGATTCCTTTAAGGACACCTGTTCCATTGGTTTTACTGGAGAGCAGCGACCATATTTTTAGACAAACCACTCCTGAACTGTGGATCTCATCAAGCATTAGACATCTTATTTGAATAGTCAAGATGAAATAGCGTGTTATTGTCTTATGTCCCAAACAGAACAATGAAATTCTTACTTGCTGCAGTACAACAGAAAATATACTGTAAACATAGTACTCTGTAAACAATATACTAAATGAAAAAAAGTTATATATATATATAGGTTCACACATACATACACATAAAAACAAACAAGCATCACTGATCACTGATGATGTGTTCAGGAGCATCAATAGATGTACTTTTATCAATCAAATGCAAAAAGCCAAAACCAATGCCCCCTTGTCTATGTAGCCCAGATCTTCTTTGGAGATGGTAGTGTTTAATAACCTGATGGCTGTATGCAGAGGAACCTGATATATTTTAGCTATGGCACTTAGATGGACATTTTTGGCCTTTAGTAAAATAGCAGACAGTATACATCCACCCCATTGTTATAATGCGTTTTCATTTCATCAATTTGAAAGCTGTGGAGGCCCTTCAATCACACTGGGAGTTTTATGGTTGGATTTAAGGACCTATTAATTTATTATCACTGTCCAATCATTTTCACTGTCACTCCAGATTCCTGCTCCCTCACTATGCACTGTGCAACTTGGGCCAAAGATCACGATTAGCTCAAATCACTGATTATCTCTACTCCAAAACAAAGCACATCAGGGTGAGATAACGGAGGCTTGCAAAGAGCTGAGCACAAAACTAAGGCAGATTAAGTGCTGAAAGTGTACTCCACTCTCCCGGTGTTCCCTAGAGCAAAGGTATATTTGTTTTATTAGATACATAAAAATCCATTGGTATGATTTTGAAGAAGTGGGCAGGAAGCCTGATATTCAAGTCAGCAAGGTGCATGCCGTGAAGGGGAACCTTCAAGTTGTGCTGTTCCCCTGTAACTGAAGCCCTTGTCCTTCTTGGTGGCAGTGATTGTGGGTTCAAGAGGTATCGTTGGAGTAGCAGTACATTGTCTAGATGGTAAATACACTGCACCCACTGTGCATTAGTAGTGGAGGGAATGAATGTTTAGAGTTATTGATAAGGTGCTAATCAAGCTGGCTGCTTTGTCTTGGATGTTGTTGACCTCTTGGGTGTTGCTGAATCTATACTCACCCAAGCGAGTAGAGAGTATTCCACGTGCAAGAAGCATCAAAGAGCATGTTTTTCTGGCCTGCCATATACGCCAGAGGGTGCAGTCCTGCACTGTGTGCAACAGCATGGCTCCACATCAACAGTAAGAGTCTCTTTTGCAGCACCCAGTTCCTGACTTACCATGGTCTATAGTGGCTACTGACATTTTTGACTGGCATGACTACCAATATTTGGTCCTGGTTGACTCTTACTCCGGGTGGTTTGAGATCGATCTGCTCTCCACAGCTTCCACTGTGGCGGTTGTCAAGAAACTTGCGAGGCATTTTTCGGTCCATCGGGTACCTCAAATCCTCATGTCTGACAATGGTGGCCAATTCACAAGTCAGCGTTTCAAGGACTTTGCAAAGGAATGGGATTTTAGGCACATCACCAGCAGTCTGGAGTACCCCCAGTTGAACGGGCTGGCTGAGCGAGCTGTCGGCATTGCAAAGGAGCTCATGGAGAAGTCCAGCATGGCCAGGTCTCACATGTTTTAGGATCTTCTTAATCTCCGCAACATTCCACATGATCCCACACTCGGTTCGCCGGCTCAGTGACTCATGTCTAGACAGACCAGGGCTACTCTTCCAGTCTTGAGGTGGTTCGGGTGCGTCTGCAGCGTAAAAAACGGACGCAGAAGGCATACTACGACCGTTCTAGTTGTCCTCTCCAACCATTGTCGGAGGGCCAGGTGGTCCATCTCCAAACCCAGAAGACAATAGACAATAGACAATAAGTGCAGGAGTAGGCCATTCGGCCCTTCAAACCAGCACCGCCATTCAATGTGATCATGGCTGATCATCCCCAATCAGTACCCCGTTCCTACCTTCTCCTCATATCCCCTGACTCTGCTATTTTTAAGAGCCCTATCTAGCTCTCTCTTGAAAGCAACCAGAGAACCTGCCTCCACCGCCTCTGAGGCAGAGAATTCCACAGACTCAACACTCTCTGTGAGAAAAAGTGTTTCCTCGTCTCCATTCTAAATGGCTTACTCCTTATTCTTAAATTGTGGCCCCTGGTTCTGGACTCCCCCAACATCGGGAACATGTTTCCTGCCTCTAGCGTGTCCAAGCCCTTAACAATCTTATATATTTCAATGAGATATCCTCTCCTTCTAAACTCCAGAGTGTACAAGCCCAGCTGCTCCATTCTCTCAGCATATGACAGTCCCGCCATCCCGGGAATTAACCTTGTAAACCTACGCTGCACTCTCTCAATAGCAAGAATGTCCTTCCTCAAATTAGGGGACCAAAACTGCACACAATACTCCAGGTGTGGTCTCACTAGGGCTCTGTACAACTGCAGAAGGACCTCTTTGCTCCTATAGTCGATCCCTCTTGTTATAAAGGCCAACATGCCATTCGCTTTCTTCACTGCCTGCTGTACATGCATGCTTACTTTCATAGACTGATGTACAAGGACGCCCACCCAGATCCCGTTGTACTTCCCCTTTTCCCAACTAGATGCCATTTAGATAGTAATCTGCCTTCCTGTTTTTACTACCTCACATAACCTCACATTTATCCGCATTAAACTTAATCTGCCATGCATCTGCCCACTCCCCCAACCTGTCCAAGTCACCCTGCATTCTCATAGCATCCTCCTCACAGTTCACACTGCCACCCAGCTTTGTGTCATCTGCAAATTTGCTAATGTTACTTTGAATCCCTTCATCCAAATCATTGATGTATATTGTAAATAGCTGCGGTCCCAGCACCGAGCCTTGCGGTACTCCACTAGTCACTGCCTGCCATTCTGAAAGGGGCCCGTTAATCCCTACTCTTTGTTTCCTGTCTGCCAACCACTTCTCTATCCATGTCAGCACTCTACCCCCAATACCATGTGCCCTAATTTTACCCATCTCCGATGTGGGACCTTGTCAAATGCTTTCTGGAAGTCCAGGTACACTACATCCACTGGCTCACTCTTGTCCAATTTCCTAGTTACATCGTCAAAAAATTCCAGAAGATTAGTCAAGCATGATTCCCCCTTCGTAAATCCATGCTGACTCGGACCGATCCTGTTACTGCTATCCAAATGTTCGGCTATCGCATCTTCTATAATTGACTCCAGCATCTTCCCCACCACCGATGTCAGGCTAACTGGTCTATAATTCCCTGTTTTCTCTCTCCTGCCTTTCTTAAAAAGTAGGATAACATTAGCTACCCTCCAATCCACAGGAACTGATCCTGAGTCTATAGAACATTGGAAAATTATCACCAATGCATCCACGATTTCCAGAGCCACTTCCTTAAGTACCCTGGGATGCAGACCATCAGGCCCTGGGGATTTATCAGTCTAAGAGGTATGACCGTATGGGCATGGTCAAGGAGGTGTGTCCGGAACCAAGGTCTTATTTGATACAATCTGGCGGAGGTCTATACAGATGTAACCGGCGACATATTCTGCCTGTAAATGAGCCGGTGCCATTGAGGCAGGTTCAGTATGATGATGCAGATGACCCAGATGATGTGTTATGGACAGAAGATGGAAACGACTATCTGAATGAGAGACATGTGCAGCAGATGGTGAGCAGTTCTGCGATCCGGACTTTGTTTCTGTACCTGCAAAAGGACTGCCAATGGGGCTTGTGCTGATGACGAAGAACCCTGTGAAGCCTGTCGATAAATCCCCTGCGAAACCTGTGCTGTTTGAGTCGACGCCTGTTAAGAAACTCCTAATGGAGGCCGTGCCTGTGGCGACATCTCCTGTGAGGGACACGGCTGAAGTACCGTATGCGTGCAGGACGGGTCAGCAAGCCTGTGGCTAGATGCGGGGATTATGTCTAGATGCAGATCTTGGACACTAATTAACTATGACCGACATTATTTATATTACTTGCAGTATATCCTCCATTGTTTTACTGTGGATGATAGTTAAATTTTACAGCTTTATATACATATTACTCCTGCATGCCCAAGAAAGGGGATGTAGTAATGCTGATTTGATCCATGTCTGGTTTTGCTGTTGATGACCTGATCGAAAGTCCATGTCAGGTTTTCCACACCACCACCTGGTGGCATGAGTGCAGCCATGATGTTTTTTAGTTTTAACATGATTTGGAGCCTACAGTACTCATCTCGATGGTCTCCATATGTATATATGGAGACCCCCCCCCCATAAAGGAAAACTAAAGATTCACTAAACTTGTGATGACCATTGATGCTCCTCCAGGGGATTCTGCAATGACAGTCATTAAATAAGTGGCGGTGGGTTGACTTTTAGTGTGGAGATGCTGATCGCCTCATACTATTACAATGTGAATGATTACTTGCTACATATCAGCCCATGACTAAATGTTGTCTCGGTCTCGTTATGCACTGGAATAGACAAATTCATTGAGAAGGAGCTACAAATAGAAATTAACATTACTCATTCATTAGCAGATATCTCTTCTTCTAATGGAAGTAAGCATTGATGAAGCAGCTGAAGATATTTGTGTGTAAGGCTCTATTCTTTAAAATTCCTGCAGCAATGGTCTGGAGCTGGGTTGATTGAATTCTAAGAACCACAAGCATCTTCTTTTGTGCCTGGTATGACTAAAAATTGGGCTCTTTTCACTTTGAGGTTCATTGATTCCAGGTTTACCTTGATGTCACACTTGGTCAAATGCTGCTTTGATGTCAAGGGCAATCACTTTTCATTAATCTCTGGAATTCCGCTCTTTGATCTATGTTTGAACCAAAGTTTTGATGAGACCTGTAGCCATGTGGACCTGGCAAAACCTGAGTGAGTAGGTATTAGTGAGAAAGTGCTGCTTGATAACACTCTCAATGACATAGAGTCATAGTCTTACAGCATGGAAACAGGCCCCTCAGCCCAACTTGCCCACACTGACCAACATGTCTCACCTATACTGATCTCACCTCCCTGCATTTGACCCATATGCCTCTAAACCTGTCCTATACATGCACCTGTCTGAATCAATATAACTAAAAGTCTCATCTTGACCACATCCTGTCTGCGCTGTATATTGATTTTAGAAAAAATGCTACCATATATCGCTATGATATTTGGCCATCTCACTCACAGTACTCCTCCGCTGAGGCAGCCCTGAGGATTTTTCCGATCGATGAAAAATAAAAAAGTTATGATTATTTTAAAAATCTTGAGATCAGCTGATTGGTCCTCTCGCCTGTCAATCACCACGATGAAGGTAACGCCCCTTCCGGGGGGAGGGCAGGACTATATAACCCCGGATGACTGGACGTGAGTCAGTCACTCTGGAAGATCGTGAGGGAGAGTCCACAACTGTGATTCTAAGCTGTGAATCAACTGAACTGTGAGTCTACAACGTACTTGCAATAAATGATTTGATCGCCCTTAATAACAATACAATGAGTTGTTTGGCAATTTGGTGGCCTGCACTCTGCGGGAAATGCTATGAAACAGAATTTGCTGGCCTGCTCTCTGCTTGAAATTCTATGAAACTGAATTTGCTGGCCTGCACTATGCTTGAAATGCTATGAAACTGAATTTGGTGTCCTGCACTCTTTTGGAAATGCTATGAAACTGAATTTGGTGGCCTGCACTTTGCTTAAAATGCTATGAAACGGCATTTGGTGGCCTGCACTCTGCTTGAAATGCTATGAAATTGAAATTGGTGCCCTGCACTCTGCTTGAAATGCTATGAAGCTGAATTTGGTGGCTGCACTCTGCTTGAAATGTTATCAAACTAAATTTGGTGGCCTGCACTGTGCTAAAAATGCTATGAAACTGAATTTGGTGTCCTCCACCCTGCTTGAAATGCTATGAAACTGAATTTGGTGGCAGGTTTTCAGAGGGCTAGTATAGACATATAGTATTGGTGGCCTGCACTCTGCTTGTAATGGAATTTCAAGGAATAGCTGTGAGTGAACTGCCAGCCCACCAGCCCTGAGTGACTGATCTGCCAGCCCACCAGCCCTGAGTAACTGAGCTGCCAGACAACCAGCCCTGAGTGACTGAGTTGCCAGCCCACCAGCCCTGAGTGACTGAGCTGCCAGCCCACCAGCCCTGAGTGATTGAGCTCCCAGCCCACCAGCCCTGAGTGACTGAGCTGCCAGCCCACCAGCCCTGAGTGACTGAGCTGTCAGCCCACCAGCCCGGAGTGACTGAGCTGCCAGCCCACCAGGCCTGAGTGACTTAGCTGCCAGCTTGCCAGGCCTGAGTGACTGAGCTGCCAACCCAAGAATCCATTCAGCCCAAAATGTCAATACTAGCCCTCTGAAAACCTGTGCCTTCGGCCCACAACACCCATACTAGTGCTCCAGATTGACTCCCCCCCCACCACTGGCCACCAATATTGGAATTGGTGGAGAGGTGGAATATTACATTGGGGGACCAGCCCCCCCCTGTGAAGTTGGGACCCAACAGATCGCACTTAGTCTAGTATCTCTTAAATGTTGCAATAGTACCTGCCTCAACCATCTCCTCCTTCAGCTCGTTCCATATACCTACCACCCTTTGTGTGAAAAAGTTACCTCTCAGGTTCCTATTACATCTTTCCCCCTCCCTCACCTTAAACCTCCTTCATCTTCCATCACCTTGTTGATGATTAAAACTAGACATGTCAGTGTTTCGCTGAATTGGGTTTGTCCTGAGTTTTAGGAACAGGATATACTTTGTACTGTAGTGGGTAGAAACAAGTTTTGTAATTGTATTGGAAAAAGAATCTTCAACCTGAAGAAATGTCCTGACCCAAAACATTGCCTACCCATGTCCTTCAGAGATGCTGCCGGACCCACTGAGTTAATCCAAGACTTTGTATTTTACGGGAAAATAATGTGTTCTGGTTCCACTGACTTTGTTTCATCTATTATTTTCATAATTTGTGTGATATCATGTGTGATTGGCTATATGTGTGATGTGTGATATCATGTTTGATGTATCATTGGCTGAATATTGATGGGAATCTCAGGACAAAGTTGAGATAGATCATCCACTCCTGAATTCAGGCTGCACCTCGTTCTGAATGCTTCACGTTGGTCAGGCTAGGACTTTGTTCCTTAGAGGGCAGGAGGATGAGGAGTCATCTTATAGAGGAGTCATGAGAGGAATAGATTGGGTAAATGCAGACTTTGTTCAGAGTAGGAGAATCTAGAATCAGAGGAAATGGGTTTAAGGTGAGGAGGGAAAGATTTAATGTGGACCTGAGAAGTAACTTTTTTGCACACATGGTGGGTATATGGAACAAGCTGCTAGAGCATGTAGTTGAGGCAGGTTTGGAAAAGCATTTAGAGAGGTTCATGGATAGGATACGTTTAGTGGGATATGAGCCAAATGCAGGCAGTACAGATGGGACATATTGGCCTTCATGGGCAAAGTGGGCCAAAGGGCCTATTTCCACTCTGTACGACTCTATGACTGACTCTATAGCAGTTGAGATTGGTGGTAAGCAAGAGGAAGTCTTCTTATCCTTGAGACTTTGTGGAGTCTGTAGTGCCGTAGATAACCAAGAACTTTCCCTACTGCATATGCTGGACTACAATGATCCCACTCATGGGTCTGTTCTGCTGTTAGGAGAGGCTGTACGAAGGAATTATAGCAAAATATCATGTTATAACAATCAGACGGCCTAACTGTACACAGCATTTGAGTGGCAATGGAATGCAAAAGCAAGTGGTGAACTCTGCAGAGCCTCTGGAACTGAAGGGCCAGGTTTAGTTTAGTTTTAGTTCAGTTTAAAGAAACAGCGCGGAAACAGGTCCTTTGGCCCAACGGGTCCACGCCGACCAGCGATCCCCGCACATTAACACCATCCTTCACCCACTAGGGACAATTTTTACATTTACCAAGCCAATTAACCTACAAACCTGTACATCTTTGGAGTGTGGGAGGAAACCAAAGATCTCGGAGAAAACACACACAGGTCACGGGGAGAATGTACAAACTCCGTACAGACACCATCGATAGTTCGGATCGAACCCGGGTCTCCGGCGCTGCATTCGCTGTAACTCTACCGCTGCGCCACAGTAGCCAGTGAGTCTCATTGTTGAGTCTCAAGTACTCCTGGACTGGCTTAACCTGAAGCCAATGTGAAAGACAGTCAAACCCTTTGGGTCATATCAGTTATTGATTGATCAAACAATCATCATGGACTCAAGGAATTGAACCTCAGGAATCAACTGGAAATCAGGCAGGTGGAAAGTATTAGATTATAGAGGTCAAAGGTATCCATAAGTGATATATAAGTATTTAAAATGAAACCTGACTGCCTGAGTCTTCTACACTATGGAATCTGGTTGACAACAAATTCCTGTGGCAAATTTGTAATTGTTGGAACTTTGTTCAAGTATAACCTCATGGGAAATTACAGTAGCGGTCTTTGAAGGAAGCCCAGTCCTTCAGGAAGGAATTTCTTCCAAAGCCTGAAAGCATAATGGCATATTTGATGCGATCCAAGTGCCCAGCCATCTTGGAACTCTCAGCCACACCACACCCACCAGGCTTTTGGAAATATCCTAACAATCTGTCCAAAATAGTTTCTGTGCACTTCACCCGAAAATATGTTGCAATGTGAACAATGCATTTTCATTTTATTGTGATTGTCACTTCTGAAAGACACAATTGTGAGCGGTGCGAGGGGGGACGTGAATACGGAGGTCAAAGTGTTGTACATGAATGCGTGAAGTATAATAAATAAAGTGGATGAGCTTGAGGCTCAAATTGGCAAGTATGATGTTGTGGGAATTACAGAGACATGGCTGCAAGAGGGCCAAGGCTAGGAACTGAATATCCAAGGGTATACCTCCTATCGAAAAGGCAGACAGGTGGGCAGAGGGAGTGGGGTAGCTCTGTTGGTGAGGAATGAAATTCAGTCCCTTGCAAGGGTTGACATTGAAACAGGAGATGTGCAGTCAGTATGGATAGAACTAAGGAATTGTAAGGGTAAAAATACCCTAATGGGACTTATCTACAAGCCCCCAAACAGTAGCCTGGACATAGGGTGCAAGTTGAATCAAGAGTTAAAATTGGCATGTAGCAAAAGTAATGCTGTGGTTGTTATGGGAGATTTGAACATGCAGGTAGACTGGGGAAATCAGGTTGGTGCTGGACCCCAAGAAAGGGACTTTGTAGAGTGCCTTTGTGATGGATTCTTAGAGCAGCTTGTATTGGAGCCTACCAGGGAGAAGGCAATTCTGGATTTAGTGTTATATAATGAACCGGATTTGATAAAGGAACTTGAGGTTAATGGGCCATTAGGAGGTAGTAGCCATAATATGGTCAGGTTTAATCTACAATTGAAGAGGGAGAAGGGTAGATCGGAGGTGTCAGTGTTACAGTTGAATAAAGGGGACTATGGAGCCATGAAGGAGGAGCTGGCCAAAGTTGACTGGAAAGATACCCTAGCAGGGATGACAATGGAACAAAAATGGCAGGTATTTCTAGGAATAATACAGAAGGTGCAGGATCAGTTCATTCCAAGGAGGAAGAAAGATTCCAAGGGGAGTAAGGGGCGACCATGGCTGACAAGGGAAATCAGGGACAGTATAAAAATTAAAGTGAAGAAGTACAACGTAGCAAAGATGAGCGGGAAGCAAGAGATTGGGTAATGTTTAAAGAGCAACAGAAGATAACTAAAAAGATAATACAGGGAGAAAAGATGAGGTACGAAGGTAAGCTAGCCAAGAATATAAAGCAGGATAGTAAAATCTTCTTTAGGTATGTAAAGAGGAAAAAATTAGTTAAGACCAAAGTTGGACCCTTGAAGATCGAAAAAGGTGAATTTATTATGGGGAACAAGGAAATGGCAGATGAGTTGACCAGGTACTTTGGATCCATCTTCACTAAGGAGGACACAAACAATCTTCCTGATATAGTAGTGGCCAGAGGATCTGGGGTGACGGAGGAACTGAAGGAAATCCACATTAGGCAGGAAATGGTGTTCGGTAGACTGATGGGGCTGAAGACTGATAAATCCCCAGGGCCTGATGGTTTGTATCCCAGGGTACTTAAGGAAGTGGCTCTCGAAATTGTGGATGCATTGGTGATAATTTTCCAATGTTCTATAAACTCAGGATCAGTTCCTGTGGATTGGAGGGTAGCTAATGTTATCCCACTTTTTAAGAAAGGCGGGAGAGAGAATACAGGGAATTATAGACCAGTTAGCCTGACATCGAATAAGCACCATTGACTGAGCTCACATAGGAATAGTGGGATTCGAATGGAAACCATAGCAAGTGTCACTACCTGCTGAGGTTCTACCTGTCCTCGGTGTTGCGAAGGATGGGCCTGGCGCAGATGCCATGAAATGTGCCAGTCAGCTGGACATTGCCGCCCCATCTGTCGCTCATGGAAAGGTTCTTCCGGTCCAACACCTTTGACCACAGTCCATCTGGCAGTGGTCAGCACGAAACAACCTGCAGGCACTGCAGGGAAAGGACTCCATGGATCCTGTGGCATGGTTCCCAGAGCAGACTGCCCAGCTAGTCTGGCAAAATGTCTCATAGCCAGAACTCACCAACAAGCACCAAGACCTGGCTTGGCTGGCGGTGAGGGGAGCCCTCCCAGTCAGATCCTTCCAGCACCGTCGGAACCTCACTACCAGCGCACACTGCCCTCGGGATGGCTGCAATGGAAAGGAGACGGTTGCCCACCTCTTTGCAGAGCGTGGATTTGCAAAGAGAGTCTGGAAAGGTCTGCAAGAGTCCCTGTCACAGTTTATTCCGAACAACTCTGTCACAGAGAACTCTGTGATTTACGGACTGTTCCCAGTGACGCATTCAGAGATTGACATCGAGTGCTGCTGGAAGGTCAGCAACTCGGTGAAAGATGATCTTTGCTCTGCCCGAGCTTTGTTGACCTCCCAGCAGAGCGAGATGTCCGTCAGGGAATGTTGCCGACTGGCCCGCTGCAGACTGCAGGAGTACGTGCTGAGGGACGCACTGAAACTCGGTGCAGTCAACGCCAAGGCTCGATGGGGGAGGACCGCAGATGACGGTACTTCCGCTGCTGGACATGGGGGGGGCAAGGTGTGGTGGAGACGCCCCTTAAAAATAAGGAAAGGGATTCCATGCCAGTGGGCCACATGAGTGGCAAGGGTGGGGGATAAACGTGTGTAATTTGTGTAAACAGTATTGAATGCTTGTATAGCCACCGAGAATGTTGGATGAATTTTTTGCACGGTTTCTGCATTGTATATATTTATTACTTGCATAAAGTCTATTTTGAAATAAAATTAAAAAACAGAACTATATTGTGAACTTGACAAGCGTGTAATTTCAGAGCTAAATAAAAAGCAAGAGTGAGGTCTGAGTAGTTAAGAATATAAACTTATCCAATTCTTAATAAAGATCTAGTGTAAGAATTGAAATACAGGAAAGGGTAATGACATATAGTTCCTACAGGATGAAGGAATTTCAAATAGCAGATGTTAATTTGGACAAACACATCTGCAGGAAGTGTCCCCAGCTGAGGCTACTAGAGCTCCAAAGCTCAGAATACGAGGCAGCCAGAATTGGAGACAGTCAACTATGTGTAATAAAATAGAAAAAAAAACATGGTTGAATATCTGAGGAGTAGTGATCATAATATTGTTTGGTTTCAAATTTGGGCAGAAAAGAATACAATTTAAAGCAAAATAGAATGTGGGAAATTAAATGAGCTATGAAAATAGAAATGTTACCTTTTGCATAGGTGGGAATAATGCTAATAGCAGCAGGATGAAGTCAAACTTGATGGGGACTCGTAGAAGCACCCCCAGCAACGCATACAAATATTTTTTTTAATTTCAAAATAGACTTTATTCACGTGATAAATATATACAATACATGAACCGTGGGAAAAATTAATCCGACATTTTCGGAGCCTATACAAAACATTCTATACAATTTACATACATTGCTCAAATTTCACAAATTTATCCCCTACCCTTGCCACTCATGTGGCCCACTGGCGTGGAATCCCTTCCTTTATTTTGAGAGGCGTCTCCACCACATCCTGCCCCCCATGTCCAGTAGCGGAAGGACCTTAGACTGGAAGGAAGGGAGATGGTCAGAGCAACACAGTCTAATATATCCTTGTTAGCCCTTAATTAACAATCTTGCCTCTGCTAAACTGAGGAGCCATAATATTTGTTATTAAAGAGGAAAATAATTAGACCTCCAGCACTATATAACTTGTGTAACAAGCTTTTGTTGATAATTTGAAGACTAAACTTTGGTCAGGCCTAAAGTTGAAGAAAAATGCAACACTATTTGAGGGGGGATCTTATAGAAACTTACAAAAACGTACAAAATTCTTAAGGGGTTGGACAGGCTAGATGCAGGAAGATTTTCCCCGATGTTGGGGAAGTCCAGAACAAGGGGTCACAGTTTAAGGATAAAGGGGAAATCTTTTAGGACTGAGATGAGAAAAACATTTTTCATGCAGAGAGTGGTGAATCTCTGGAATTCTCTGCCACAGAATGTAGTTGAGGCCAGTTCATTGGCTATATTTAAGAGGGAGTTAGATGTGGCCCTTGTGGCTAAAGGGATCAGGGGGTATGGAGAGAAGGCAGGTACAGGATACTGAGTTGGATGATCAGCCATGATCATATTGAATGGCGGTGCAGGCTCGAAGGGCCGAATGGCCTGCTCCTGCACCTATTTTCTATGTTTCTATGTTTCTATGTTTCTATTTAAATTTACCTCCTGCCCGTCCAGGTAACTAATCTCCTCAAATCTAAGTTCAGACACTTAAAATGCACATAATCCATTCTCATAATAGATTTCTCCACAGGGTGCTAAGGGTAACGGGTGTGTGGTATCCTACAGTAGTTTGTGCAGATACCACTAAGATGTTATCGTAGTAAAATGATTTGGATAAAGAACTAAAGAAGTGGTGCATAAACTTGCAAATAGTATTCAAATAAGAAGCATAGTAAATACTTCCAAAGGTTTTCTGCAAAAGTATTGATATGGATAAAATGGGAGAAAATGGCTGCTGGAATCTAAGGTCAGGGTGATGTATTGTAGTTATAAATTATCATTGCAGTATGAATGGTGGAAGTTTTTTATTGTATCTCTATGATGTGGTTATTCAGTGAATTTGGGGTTGTAGATTGAAAGCAGTAACAAGTGGGTAAAATCACTAAACATGGTAATGGAATATTGGCTGTAGTAGAAAAAGATTGGACAATGACAGGAATCTCTGCTTTATGCTCAATAATCTGTAAGAAATCACAGATTCCTGCGGTAACATTTTTAGATTTGCATTTATTGAATCTAAAATTTGCCACAGACCAGAACAATCGTGGAAAGCTTTAGAGTGCACTTTTAAAAATATTTTAGTGTGCACTTTTAAAAAGAATTCTCAGATAAATTTAATTCCTGAAAGACTGCAGATGGAAATAGGTTAATCACTAAAAGTGTAGGCCAGATCGGGTCGAGGACTGGAAAATATTCTGGTGATAAGTATTGGGAAGTAAATATATTGACTGAATGCTTGCACCCACTGTACTTGAAATAGAATCCCAAACAATCTAGCTTCCAGACCAGATTTTATTCCTTCAACCCTCAGTTTCCATTACGAGAGTTCTCTTCCCTCATTTTTGTCCAAATGCAGAAATCTCAAGCCACCCAAAATGTTTACAAAAATCTTGGGCATGTATTTCACCTGAAACCACTTTTGGTCTTCAATGAATCTATCACAGAAACCCCATTTCTGCCAGCCTCAGACATGTTTGATCAAGGTTTGTAGATTGTAAGCCCTGATTTTAATCCAGATGTCTTTGGAAATGGTACAGCCTGGCACTTGCCCTCACTTCTTAGCAATCCCACAATCACAGAGCAAGATAAAACAAAGCTAGTTTATTCTGCTACCCGTCTTTAAAATGAGAGAAAGCAAATAGTCAGGGCCATATTCAATGGAGGGAGCATCCTACTATCACAGAGCTGTAAAGGTACAAAATGAAGTTGTGAACTGGGGTCAAAATGTCACCAAAGGTCCACAGAAGCCTATCTTATCAGTGTTTAGTTAAAGAGCAAACATATACCTTTAGCATTAGCACAGCACACATGAAAGGAATATGAAGATAGAAGACCTTTGAAATGCTGGTGTTAAAGGTAAAATATAGTTGAGCTCATGCTGTGATTGTTAACAATGATTGGTGAACATAGTGTATATGCATCTGCTTCTCCCTCTCTCTCGCTCAATTCAATTTAATTTTCAATTTAAAAACTTTATGGGCATGATAAAATACATCGTTATATTGCCAAAGTATGAAACATGACATACATATTTAAAATGCATAAATATGAATACAAGTATACAGTGCATGGATAGATATGTCCCTGTACATAAACTCGCAATAGACCTATAGCCCTTTATTGATTGCTACACGTTCTTGCAGCTGTAAGCAGTACAACAGAATAGCAAGTTTAGCAATTCAATATTAATTTCTTAGTGTCAGTTAATGTCAATCAGTGTGTGCGTGCATGTGTGCATATTGGTCATTCACCGTCTCTCAGGTTATGGCATGCTGTTACGTATTGTGCACCAAGATGTGCTGTATTTCCTTCACCAAGGATTATTTTTAGTTTTGATGTATCATCTAGTTCTTTAAAATCAGGGGTTGCCAGACTGAGTTTGTCAAAGTATGTTTTTCTTGTTTTGTCAAATTTTTTGCATTTTAGGAGGAAGTGCACCTCTGTTTCAACCTTATCTGTGGCCGCATATTCTATTTTCTCTTGGTTGCCAGAATCTCTTCTGGCTTCCTTTTTCGACTGCCAAATAGTGGTCACTTAACCTGCATTTGGTGAGGGTCTGTCTCTGCTTTATGTCTCTAACAGTTGAGAGATGTCAGTAATTGCGTAGTTATCACGCTAGACCCAAGAGCTGAGGAATATGGAAACCTTCCCAGCGAGTCCCCTCTGAGCCTACCATTAACTATGTACATGCCCAAGGCTCGATAGAGATGCACTACCTCTCTACCACTTTTATTTATTTCACAGTCAAGGTTGTTTCAGTTAATGATAGTTGGTGTGACATACAAGGGGGTTTGACCGAACACATGGTTGTTGCCCTGTGGGTCTATGGAATCGGGTTCACATCCGATCCTTGCATTCAGGTCTCCACATAGTAGCACATTTCCGTGGGCCTGGAAATGATTGATTTCCATGTGGAGAGTTTCAAATATATCCTCTTCAAAATATGACGATTCTATTGGGGGTATGTAGGCGGCACATAGATATATATCTTTTCCAATTATTCCAATTTTTTAATCTAGTTTCAACCATACATGTGATTTCCCCTGTTTTATTGATGTAATGTGACTGTCTAGTTATTCTTTGTACCACACCAAGACCCCCCCGGAGGTTCTGCCCTTATTTATATCAGTAGTTTTTACTGAGGGCACCTTGACTTCATGGTACCCTGAGGGGCAGTGAATGAACGTATCCTTTCGGTACTATGTTTCTGTTAATATCATTATATCAGTGTCTTCTATAGACTTTAGGAACTCAGGGTTCCCAGTCTTCATCCCGAAGGTTGAAGAGTAGAGACCCTGGATATTCCAGCAGCCTATATGAAATGAACTCATTTATTTTGTATTTATATTCTTTAAAAAAAAATTAAATAAAACCTATTTTGTGGGACAGGTGCGAAAACACTAGTTTTTTCTATAATTGGGGAATGTTAGGTAAAGTTTTGTATGCCATGGTAAGGCAGACTCATACTGCCACCTAGTAATAATAACTATATTAATAGTAGCAATATCAACAGTATTAATAGTAATATCAACAATATCAACAGTACTAATTCAGTGCAATCATTTGTTGTTTTTATCAGTCACTCGGAAGGGACTGTTTATATATTTGTATCCTTTGTTACCATAGAAGTTGGGAACATAGGGCGTGCAGCAGCTGCTTGATCTCTTCCATCTCCGAGGTGATCCGCGGCTGTGGCTGGAATGATGAGCCGGGGCAATGGCGGCCCTGGCTGGGCTGTTATGTCTCCTCGCAGTTTGGCGGGTGGTCCTGACGGTGGGGGGAAGGGAGTCCCGATTGGCCTCTTGGGTTCCCATTGATCGAGGGGGTGGGAAGGTTACGTCCCAGGGCAGTATCTTTGAGGTTCTTTGCGAAGACCCTCACCCCCTGTCTGTTTAGATGTATTCCATCATGGAGGTCCCATGTACCGATGGTCGGGTGGTGGGCCAATTGGACATTAGGGAGGGCGGCACATCCTCTGCTGATCTCCCTGTTGGTATTGTGAATCACATGGGGTGGGGTATCCGTCCTGGGCAGCAGGGTAGAGATCACAATCCTCGAATCAGGGAATTCCTTGCTGGCCTTTTCTGTCATCCTCTTTATTGCCCCAGCAGTACCATGACGTAAGGTGCGCAAATCATTCGTGCCTGTATGGATCACAAGGTATTGAGGGCTCCCGATGGTGTCTTTGCTCAGGACCTCCATTGCATGGTCTGTGGTGCTGCACGTTTTAACCAATACCTGGCGACCTGGGAACAGCCTCTGGGGGTCCAGAAACTTCCCGTTGGAATCAGTCAGTAGGACTACCTGGGAGTTTTGCTCTACAGACCGGGGGGCAGGAGGTTGGGTGAAGCTAGGGTGAGGGTTGCCTGTTGACTGTGTATCTGGGGCAAGCTGCGTAACAGAAGGGGTGTCCAATAATGGTGTATTGGTGGGCTGAGTGCAGGACAGAGAGGTCGGAGCAGCCATAGGAAAACGAGCAGCAGCTGGGCTCTGTGTTTTTTCATGTGTCCTTTTTGGAACTTCTGGGTGATTGTTGCTGACATTCTGGAGCTGCTGGTCAAATTCATTTCCCTGCTTATTTATATCCTCCTTCATTTTGGCTATTTGGGCATGGAGTGCACAGTTTTCTTGTCTCAGCTCTTCCAGGGTTCTCTTCATCTCAGAGGTGGTAGTCTCATTTTTTGTCATCAGCTGTTTGAAATCCTCTTTCAGCTGGTAGAGTTGCTTAGCCTGCGCTTGTTTGAGTTCCGTGAATTTGAGTTCTAGCTGGGCCAGATTCTCTCTCAGCTGGCGGCTTGAGGTGTAGGAGGGATAGAGATGGCCATGGCAGCAGTTGTCTCTAGTGGACTGTCAACTTCATAATTATCCTGGTGGGTATTGGTCTTTATTTCATTTAGCTTCTCTTTTAGCAGGGGAAAGAGTCCAAGTTTTCTGAGTTTCCCTGTGTCATGATCTTGCCTCTATTATAGTAGGAAATAGTAAGGAGAGGATCATCTTTATCCAGGCTGATCTTTGCATACTTTAAGTCTGCCCCCATGTCCAATACCCTCCCTATGGACATGTGGGTAGTTTTCGAGCAGAGTGTCTCTCCACGAATAGATGTATTTATTGAAGAATATTAGGTTATTCTTCTTCCTACTCCCTCGATGTCGGGCATAATCAGCGTAAAGGACCTCTGGGTTTTCCTGTAGGGGTTTCTGCTTATGTTTTTCTTTTGCGCGTTCACTTTTGCATTTAGGTGGATATTCTATTCCCCAGCTCTTTACTCTGCATGCTATGCTCCTCTGATCTATCTGATCTGTCTGCAGCATTTTATTTGTTTATTTGTCTATTTATCTATCTTTTTATTTATTTATTTATCTATTTATTTATATATCTATTTATGTATTTATCTATATATTTATATATTCCCCTTTCCAAGTTTCCGTGTTTCACTCTGTCCAACTTTATGTATAGTTTTCAGGGGTTCATCCTAGATACGGCTATTTTGGATAAGTTTAAATTTAAGTTTGGATAAGTTAAGTTTAAGTAGGTTCTGGCCACCCAGACCTTCTTGGGTTCAGGCCTTGAGTTCGGTCTACCAGCCTCGGGCGTTCTCAGTCGCGAGACTTCTCGGGCCGTAACTCACGGCCTTCTGGCGCTGCAGCAAACTCAGGGTCTCTCTCGCACAGCACACACTCGACTCTCTCTCTCTCTCACTGCGGGGGCTGCGCAGGGCTGGCTTCACATCCGTTCCTCACTGGGAACGGGGACCCGCAGTATGGGGAGTTCACCGACTCAGGGTCTCAGTGCCCCTGGTCCCGGCCTCCAGCGTCTCCCTCTCTCTCTCTCCCTTGGGTCCAGACCCGATCTCCCGTTCACGTGAAGGACGGTGATGGAGACCGTTATAAACATAAGTTAGGGGGGATATTTCTCTCTCCCCACACGGCCCCCGAGTCCGAAACCCTCAACCTCTGTGGACAACGGCGACGATTGATAATTGTCCCCGGGACTCACGCAAGCCTCACCGCGGGCGCCGCCATCTTGTCTCTCTCTCTCTCTCTCTCTCTCTCTCTCTCTCTCTCTCTCTGTCTCTCATAGCTGGGATCTCCACAGCGCTGTTCTTCTCATGTGGTTCCCAGAGCAGAGTGGCAAGAGCGGGGCAAAAATTGTGATTTGGAGAAACTGTATTGAATGTATGTACTATAGCCTCCGAGAATGCCGGATGGAGTTTTGTAAGGATCATGTATTGTATATATTTATTTCTTGAATAAAGTCTATTTTGAATTTATAAACTGTTCTTCTCATTCATTTTCTACAAGAAAATAATACCAGTTTACTCAGTCTTACAAAGAGTGTTTACATAGAGTGTAAACATTGTGCAATCTGGTGCATACTGCAGCAAGTCTTTTAACTTACACTTGAATCCAACATTTATGCTTCAAATTGGATTAGGTATGAATAAGGTTAGGCTAGATTACATTCCTAATTACATTCCACAGTAGTGCCAGGCTGTGATCAACAGGTGCAGCACATGAATGACATTAGTCTATTTATGAATGGAAAGCAGATTATAATTCATGCTGTTATGCATATACATATATCTATTTATATATAGTGAGAGAGAGAGAAGGGAAAAAAATAGAAACAAGGCAAGAGGAGTCAGACTTCCATCACTGTTCTGCACAAGTAATTTAATCAATCTTACCCTTTGACTATAGAAGCAAGACAAAAATAATGCCACATATTCAACCAAGTATATGGTTCAATTAAATTAAGATATATATGTAAAACATATATATGGAAACAGGCCATTCGGCCCACCAAGTTCACACTGACCAGCAATCTACCATACACCAGTTCTATCCGACACACCAGGGACAATTTACAGAAGCCAATTTACAGAAGCCTGCACTTCTTTCGGATGTGGCAGAAACCGGAATATCCGGAGAAAACCTATGAAGTCATAGGCAGAATGTACAAATTCTGTACAGAGAGCACCCGTAATCAGGAACAAATCTGGCTCTGTGGTGCTGTAAGGCAGCATCTCTACCACTGCGTCAACATGCCACCCCATCAAATTATTTTTTTCTGTAATATATTTATTATGGTGTCACATCAATAAAGATTTCTGCCCTTAGTTGGATAACACACATCTCCAGTCATTGTGTTTTACATAATATGGCTGGTTTTCAACCTCTTCAGTCTGAAGGTCTCGACCCGAAACATCACCCATTCTTTCTCTCCAGAGATGCTGCCTGTTCCGCTGAGTTATTCCAGCTCTCTTCAGTTTCAACCAGCACATGCAGTTCCTTCCTACACTCTTTGCTAAGCGAAACAGGTCCTATTCTCATAATATTATTCACCTCAACTAAGTCTTTTCTTCGTCTCCGTTGCTGCAGAGAATACAATCCCAGTTATCAAATCGTTCTTCAAAGTGAAAAAAAATCCAGCCCTGCGAACATCTTCATAAATCGATCCTGGATCCTCCCCAGAGCAATTGCACCCTTTCTACAATGTGTCACAGCATGGAAACAGGCCCTTCATACCAACTTGTCCATGCAGATCAAGATGCCTATCTAAACTAGTCCCATTTATCTGCATTTGGCCCATATCCCTTTAAACCTTTCCTGTCCACACACCTGTCCAAATGTCTTTTAAATGCTGTCATTTTACCTACCTACTTCCCCTGGCAGCTCATTCCACATACCCACCATCCTCTGCGTGAAAATGTTGTCCCTCAGGTTCCTATTAAATCGTTCCTCTCTCACTTTAAACCGTGGGTGTCAAACTCATTTTAGGTCATGGGTCGGATTGGACAAAATGCGATTTCATACGGACCGGATCAGTTGTACACGTGCGAACGCACCCTTTCCTTTAATAAACCATTTGAAATCGAACATTAGCAGACACAAATGTAGACCTAACGAACGCAATTGTAAATGTAGGCTACACAACTGCACCTAATTTTTATTAACCTGCTTCCAGCAATCAAACTCAGACAATAAAAACAGTTAGCCTCTAATTTTTATTCAAGTGATTGAAGTGAGGGTGTGTGTGAAGGTGTGTGAGAGTGTGTGTGAGAGTATGTGTGAGAGTGTGTGTGAGGGTGTGTGTGAGGGTGTGTGTGAAGGGCCAACAGGTCTACAGAGGACGCCATATCGGCGGCCCTACACTCTGCCCTGACCCACCTGGACAACAACAACTCCTACATCAGGTTGCTGTTCATTGATTTCAGCTCTGCTTTTAACACTGTCATCCCCGCCAGCTTGATCACCAAACTCAGCGGGCTTGGCATCTCCACCTCCCTCTGCAACTGGACACTGGATTTCCTCACCAACAGACCACAGTCTGTAAGGGTCAACAACCTCACCTCCTCCACTATAACACTGAACACCGGCGTGCCACAGGGCTGTGTGCTCAGCCCTCTCCTCTACTCCCTCTTCACCCACGACTGCATCCCTAAGTACGGATCCAACGCCATCATTAAGTTTGCTGACGACACCACGATGGTAGGACTGATCAGTGACAACGATGAGTCAGCCTACAGAGAGGAGGTCCAGCACCTGACAATCTGGTGTGCCAACAATAACCTCGTCCTCAACTCCAAGAAGACGAAGGAAATTATTGTCGACTTCAGGAAGGTCAGAGGGGGCAGTCATACCCCCATCCATATAAACGGGACTGAGGTGGAGCGCGTCTCCAGCTACAAATTCCTCGGGGTACACATCTCGGAGGATTTGTCCTGGTCCCTCAACACCTCCAAGCTGATCAAAAAGGCACAGCAGCGCCTTTACTTCCTGAGGAGGCTCAAGAAAGCCCACCTGTCCCCCCAGATCCTGGCCAACTTCTACCGCTGTACCATCGAGAGCATCCTGACCACCTGCTTCACGGTATGGTACAGCAGCTGCACTGTTGCGGACAGGAAGGCACTACAATGGGTGGTGAAAACCGCGCAGCACATCATCGGTGCCCCGCTCCCTGCCATGGATGCCCTCCACCGAAAACGGTGTCTGAGACGGGCTGGGAAGATCATTAAAGACCCCTCCCACCCCAACCATGGACTGTTTGCCCTCCTCCTATCAGGGAGGCGGTACAGGAGCCTCAGGTCTCGTACCAGTAGGATGAGGAACAGCTTCTACAATTATACCATCACATTGCTGAACTCGGAGTCCCGCCGATAGATTTCTCCGGTCCCTCCGTCCCCATTGTTTAATTATTCTGTATTTTTGATTATTCTGTATCTTCTTTTTTTTAAATTTCTATATGCACTACTACTACGGACTGACGCAAAACTGCATTTCGTTGTACCCATACTTAGTATTAGTGCAATGACATTAAAGTTGAATTGAATTGAATTGAATTGAATCAGTGTGTGTAAGAGTGTGTGTCAGGGTGTGTGTGAGGGTGTGTGTAAAGGTGTGCGGGAGTGGGTGTGAGAGTGTGTGTCAGTGTGTGTGAGGGTGTGTATCAGTGTATGTGTGTATCAGTGTGTGTGAGGGTGTATGTGAGAGTGTGTCAGTATGTATGAGAATGTGTGTCAGTGTGTATGAGAGTGTGTATCAGTGTGTGTGTGTATCAGGATTGGGGTTTCGGCCCGAAACGTTGCCTATTTCCTTCACTCCATAGATGCTGCTGCACCCGCTGAGTTTCTCCAGCATTTTTGTGTACCTGTGTGTGTATCAGTGTGTGTGTGAGGGTGTGTCAGTGTGTATGAGAGTGTGTGTCAGTGTGTATGAGAGTGTGTGTCAGTGTGTATGAGAGTGTGTATCAGTGTGTGTGTGAGTGTATGTGTGAGGGTGTGTGAGGGTGTATGAGAGTGTGTGTCAGTGTGTATGAGTGTGTATCAGTGTGTGTGTGAGTGTATGTGTGAGGGTGTGTGAGGGTGTGTCAGTGTGTATGAGAGTGTGTGTCAGTGTGTGTGTGTATCAGTGTGTGTGTGAGTGTATGTGTGAGGGTGTGTGAGGGTGTGTCAGTGTGTATGAGAGTGGGTGTCAGTGTGTATGAGAGTGTGTATCAGTGTGTGTGAGGGTGCGTGAGTGTATGTGTGAGGGTGCGTTAGTGTGTGTGAGTGTGTGCTCGGGTGTGTATCAGTGTGTGTGTCAGGATGTTGTGTGAGAGTGTGTGACCGTGAAGCGGGACAACACCCGGAGTGAGCGGACATTCGGGGCCTTTGTGATGTCCGGGGAGCGTTTCCCTCCGCTCCTGACTCCGGGCCAGGGTTAAAACTCCATGGAGTGTGGACAGAGCGGCCGACGGACACAGAGCCGCCGGAGGTGAGGGTGGGAGATGTGTGCGGAGCCTCAGGGGTTTGTGCTGGGACCACCGCCATGTCTCACCTATCACACCATCTGCACGGGAGTGTGTAGTTTAGTTTAGAGTTTTATCATCCCGCGGGCCGGATTGGACCATTCGCTGGTCGGTAGGTTGACAGCTCTGCTTTAAATCAATGCCTTGAATCACATATCCCGGGAAAAAGACTATACATTCACCTTATATATTCCCTCATGCTTTTTACTCACCTCTAAAACAACTTTTGCTTTATTTTGAATTCGTGACTTTATTTATTTATTTATTTTAAAAAATAATTTTTTGAGCGTGAGAAATTCTATGATCAACATGAGAATTTCATGAAATGCGTGATTCTCACGCTCAATACGTGAGAGGTGGCAGCCCTGAGTATATGATATTTCCATCCTGGGTAATGGGTTGTGACTATCTACCCTATCTATCCCTCTCATAATTTTATGTACTTAATTTGGGAGATTAATCTTGTTGATTTATTTGTACTTTCACTTCACAAATCACTCTAAGGTCAGAATACCTATGATCATAAGGACTGAATGCACCCACGTTTAATTAGCTTCCCCCTTAAAATAGTTGTACTTTATAGATCACAGCAGGTACATTGTCAATGGGAGCAGCTACTGAGATCCAGTTTCTTACTTCCTGTTCACTAGAGTTCTGCAATGAGTAGGTAACCAATATATCAGGTTACATCAAAATGTAAGCCAAGAACATTAAAACATTACTTTTTCACCGATGGTGAGATTAAAGGTTCAAATTCAAGTTTAAGTTAAAATGAGTTTATTGTCATGTGTCCCTGATAGGACAATGACATTCTTGCTTTGCTTCAGCACAACAGAACATAGTAGGCATTGACTACAAAACAGATCAGTGTGTCCATATGCCATTATATCAATATAATGGTATATGGACACACATGAATAAATAAACTGATAAATATATACGCACATGAATAAATAAACTGATAAAGTGCAAATAACAGATAATGGGCTATTAATGTCCAGAGTTTTGTCCGAGCCAAGTTTAATAATAAGATTAAACGAGAACTTACCAGTTTGAAGTTTGATCTTTATTTTATGAGGAGTAACGTTGAGGGATTACGTGAAGACCCCGTCTAGTACGCATGCGTGTCAATCTTCAAAGCAGCGGTGTGAAATCACAGATAACAGTTATTGAACTGAACATAGTAAGATAAGAGAATCATAATACCAGTTGAACTTTATGATTGAGGGCTGGGAGCGGAGGGCACGTAATCCCTCAACGTTACTCCTCATAAAATAAAGATCAAACTTCAAATTGGTAAGTTCTCGTTTAATCTTACTATTTTACTTCGGAGTCACGTGAGTCACTACGTGAAGATTTTAAAGCTCTATGATTTCATGCCGTGGAACCGAGTCCAGGCGTCATACACTGCATCAGTAGGCCAATGATGAGTGAACATTAAGAATGCATTCAGACATGACATAGATATAGACATGTTGATGCTATTAATAAATAATAGTGGCAATAGTAACCTCCCTCAACCTGGAGGAAGTATGAACCATACCTAACATAGAGTTGACAAATACCCCTGATCTGGCAATAGGTTTATTCTGAATATTTGGACAGATCAATAGTTTGACCATCTTGCAACCGCTAGGATGTGGTCCATCCCTGCTGCTGAGGTATAGCGGTCCTGGTGGAGTGAGACTCAATGTCAATGTACACTCCTGTATATGCCAGACCCATATAACCATCTGGAGAAGGTTCGTAGTGATTCCTTCTAACAAGATTTTATGTAACTAATAATATTGCTGTCAGTCTATAAGGCTCTTAGGGACCTTGACATACTGGTGTAAATGCGTGATCACACGCAACCCAAGGTCCATGGGATATGCAACATCTAGTTTGGTCTTGTGTCCCTGTCTAATCTGCTTGATTAATCATAAACAAAACATGTTATTATAGCCCGCAGATATGATCATCCTATCCAGTGTTGCAATGACTGGACCCATAGCGCTGTACTCAGTGCCATGGCGTAATCACTAGTACGTGAGTATGACCATGGACAGGGATGTTGCTGGTGCCCATCGGTGAAGTGACGTAGTACAATGTTAACAACCCATATCTCTGCGTCCCTAAGCCTGGGAGGTTTTAAGCTGACGATACCTTCATATTCTGGATATCAGAGGGTGAGACCAGACAGAGTGGTTTATGTATTCCTCAGCCAAATGATGAGGAGGTACTTAAGGCACAGTAATGGAATAGCAACTTAATGTTATAATCCCATAAAACTGAATTTTAATGTGTCAGTCATCCATGCCGAGTTAAACGTAAGAAAGCATAAACAATGCTTCCCATCTCCTATGCAGATTGCTGCTATTTGGTGCTATCCCTGCAATCTGAAGTGAGCACTCTTAACGTTTATGGTTTGACAACCCGAGCCGCAGAAACGATCTCTCAGAGTCTGTAAGTCTATGAATTGATTATATCATGCAGAGGATGGTTTCAACATCACAACTGAACCAGCATCTTTTTATCCGGAATTAACCATGTAAGGTTTTATGTTCATTCTTCGCCTCAGCAGGAGCCATAGGTATATAACCCAGGCAGGCACTATGAAAACCCGGAAGCGGGAATCTTGCTGAATTTTGCAAGACCCGTCTATTGAGGCCAAATGGAGGAAGACATAAAAGAACATTCCTTCCTAGTGTAGCGAGAATGCACCCTTCGCCACTGTATGCCTCGTTCACTATTGATTGAACCTGGATGCAAGCAACTCAATAGTTAGTGTTCTATCAATCCACATTGTCATTAAATACTTTGTGATCACACATTCATTCTGTGTTGTCATTGATTTTGCATAATAATACACCAGTGCTAAATGCGGTTTGGTAAAACTATCACCGGATACTTTGATTTGATTGTACCTTTGTGATTAACATATACCACCACCAAAGTGTATCACCTTGGACTTGTGCATGCTGTATATGCATATCCACACACCCTTTAATGCACAGAATGCACCTGGTGTCCATTGGCAGTTGATACCATGACTGAACACTTGATAACTCATGCTTATCCCATCTGCCTCCGTAACTAGAGATGGTATTAGTAAATTACCCATCTTTGGGCAATAGCATCAGTTTGGAAATGACTGAAGATTTACGGATAAGAGGTTTTAGTGGAGCAAAGCTGTTCATCATTGTGACTTTGATTGTTTCAGCTAAAAATAGCAGAGGTCTAATTTTTTTGTCTCAGAGCTGATCCCAGACCAATAGTTTCAGTTGGTATCAACTTAATTTAAATTTAACTGGACGGGTGAGAACCAATTCCTCAAATATAGCTATGTGGCTGATAAGGCTAATTTAGTAAAATACAGTATGTTCAATATCATCCAGATTGGCCATGCTACTTATTTGTTAGCTCTGTGCAGCCGAAGCACTGATAGTAGTGATTTGATAAATAATCTGGAAACTGGAGTTAGCCCATTTTGTAACGCTACTGAGTGTATCGTTGCCTCATCCAGTTAAATTTCAAATATCTTCAACCCTGTGAGCGGAAATGATCACATGGAAGTTATTCAGAAAAGTCTATACTGCACATGCGGGTTGAGGCTGTTGACAATGATCAGTCCACATCCCATTTTACTTCGGAGTCACGTGAGTGACTACGTGAAGAACCCCGCCAGGACGCATGCGTGTCATATCGCTACACGCATTGCAACGAGTCACAGCAGGGGGAACGACGTTCCCCTTAGCGGCAGAATTTGAAAGCCGGGAACAGCAGGTAAGGAGACTCTGCGTTCCTTCCACTTACCTTACAGGGGGTGGAGGCATGGACCAGATCCACGAAGGCTGCGAAAAAGCTGGCGGGGGAGAACCGCAGAGTTGCGGGCAGCCAGCAGCAGCAGCCAACGGCACGCCAATCTCCCGTAATGGGAACAGCTGTGCCCGACTTCGCTCCCGCACCGGCCACAGCCGGGCGGTAGAGCGAAGCAAAAAACTAACAGAGTCGTTGACTCAGATGAGTCCGACTCTGAATAGCCGCGAGCGACCAGTGCCCGTGAGCATTGGGGCCGGTTGGAGCGGCTTCAGGAGCAGCCGCGAGCAGCCAGTGCCCGTGAGCATTGGAGCCAGTTGGAGCGGCTGGGAGCGGGGAACTAGAGCAACAGCGTGCGGCCAGTGCCCGTGAGCATTGGAGCGGCTGCAGGAACTGGAGCAGCCGCAAGCGGCCAGTGCCCGTGAGCATTGGGGCCGGTTGGAGCGGCTTCAGGAGCAGCCGCGAGCGGCCAGTGCCCGAGAGCATTGGAGCCGGTTGGAGCGGCTTGAGGACAGGAGCAGCCGCGAGTGGCCAGTGCCCGAGAGCATTGGAGCCAGTTGGAGCGGCTGTTGGAGCAAATACTCCAAAGTGACAGGCTCCGGGAGATGGAGACTAGTCACAGTGGGCAGCTAGTAAGTCCTACAGCAGTACCTCTTGTAGGGCTGCACAGTGTTTCTCCCTCATCAGAGGGGAGTACAGGGGGTCAATTCTGGGCTGACCCTGAAGAGGGGTGTGCAGAACATACCCCTAGTGCGCATGGGGTGCAAGAAAACCTATTGGATATGGTGTCCCAGTTTACTCAACCCGACCAAACTGGCCAAAACCTGGAACCTAAAATAGCTGCAAGTATCGACTACTTGTCATTCAACCAGCTATAAGGACAGGCATTATTGGACACCATAGCAAGACACTTACCACCAGGGAACTGCAAATCACTGAATGTTCCCAGTGTCAACCAGTGTTTTTGAAAACATGTCGGAGCCTCAATCAGAGCCAGGGACTTGAAACTACAGAAAGTTCTGAAATTCCTAACGCGGGAATTACGGTTTTCGCCCGCACAATAAACGAAAAAGACATGACACAAGATCACCAGGATGCACTGGCTTTATTTTGCAACTACCAATATGAGTAAACAGCATTAGGAAGAGTGCCATCCAACCGGCTTTAGACCCTAATTTGCAGGCCTATGCAAACCTGGAACCTCCAAACCACCAATATTACTATTTGGAGGCAACTTATCAAAACAGGCAAAAGAACTTGATGAAGAGGGTAAAACCCTGGGGCTCATTAAAGCAACGTCTAAAAACTACTTCGGCCAGAAACAGCACCCCTACGCACCACCAGTCGGCCAAGACAAACTGGTGAAAGCTCGAAGGCCAGGAACACTCAACATCGGTCTTTTTTAGGCCATGGCCCAGTCCGGCCTTCCTGGGAAATGCGCTAACCCTCAACACCGACCCAACTACAGATCCAGACACCGGCGCCTCAACGTCCACAGAGGATGCCGAAAAAGTAACAAACCTACCAATAGTAACCATGGAGGTAGGTCGGTCTGGTTCCTTACGAGGTTGGTGGGAGATTACAATTCTATCTGGATGCATGGAATAAATTAACTACCGATACTTATATTTCAGAAGTATAGGGTTATACCATAGAATTTATACAAAAACATAACCCTCCAGTTCAGCATGTACCGAACCGAATGTTCGTGCTTACAGGCAAAGAAAAATCAAAAGCGCATGCTGAACTACAGTGGCCTTATAAAAAGGAGTAATGGAGGAAACCCAACACGAATCACAGGAATTCGTGTCCAAAATCTTTATCATAAACAAGATGGTGGTTGCCGCATCATCATAGATTTGACTAATTTGAATACTTTCGTACTATATATTCATTACTAGATGGAAACCTTTGTTACTGCTATGCAAGTGATTTCCTAAGGTTACTACATGGCAAGCATCGATTTAAAGATGCTTACTATACAGTACCCATTAGAGGTGACCACAGATGTTATTTAACACAATGGATCATCTGGGGTTCACCCTTAACTCAGTTCACATGTCAGTGACTTTGCCGAAAGAAAAGGTTACAGCCTTAATGGAGGCTTGCAGCAAAATCATTGACATCACAAAACCATCCATCAGACTGGTAGCAAGAATAATTGGTAATAGTGGCTGCGTTTCCAGCCACACAAATCGGACCTTTACATTATCAAAAATTACAGAGGGCAAAATATGAACACTCAAAAATTATGGTGGTCATTTTGACAGACCAATGAAGCTACCAACAGAGACCATAATGGAACTAAAATGGTGGAAAGATAACATTAGGCATTGTTCCAATTCAAACATTATCAGCAACCCGTCTATGGTACTACATACTGATGCCAGTGCACTTGGTTGGGGTGCTACCAATTCCATCTCCAGCTGTGGGGGAGATGGAATGCACAGGAGGCATCATTATTACAAACACTGGGCATAAACTACCTGGGAATGTTAAGTGCATTCCATGGCCTTAAGTCATATTGTTCTGGGTTATATCACCAGCATGTTAGACTACATATTGACAACACCACCGTGGTAGCATATATCAACCATATGGGTGGAAACAAATCGACATCATGTGACAATCTGGCCAACACAATTTGGCGATAGTGTATCCAGAGAGATTTTGGATATCAGCTACCTACTTACCAGGTAAACTAAATTTAGTGGCAGACACCAGGTCACGCAAATTCAATGAAAACACTGAATGGATGTTGGATAAAAATGTATTTGTTGAAATTACAGCACGGTATGGAACACCAGATATCGACCTATTCGCATCCAGGCTCACACCAGTTATCGAATTATGTTCATGGGAACCAGAACCTGGGGCAGCGGCAACAGATACATTTTCGCTGCATTGGGGGATATTGTTTATTTATGCATTCCCTCCTTTCTGCCTCATCAGTCGGGTATTAAGGAAAATACAACAAGACTCCGCGTCTGGTATTTTGATAGTACCCGATTGGCCTACTCAACCATGGGTCCCGGGGATACTCGACATGGTATTAGAACCATGCATCACCATCCATCATAGACCTAATTTACTGGTTCATCCCGCAACAAGGGGTAGTTACCCATGTCATAATTATATAAACCTATTAATTTGTAGAGTTTGAAAGCACCTCTACTACACCTGGGACTGACGGACCGAACAGTGGATATTATTTCAGCGGCCCACAGACAGTCCACCAAAAAAAAATAAAAACAGTACTTGATGTCATCAAGAAATGGGAAAAGTACTGTCACAACAATAACATCACCCACAGATCTATGAACATCCCGTCTGTTCTGGAATTCCTGGCTAGCCTCCATTACGATGAGAGGCTCAGTCATAGTGCCATCAACTGCGCCAGAAGTGCTCTGTCAACATACCTGTGGCAAGGAACAGAGCGGCATTCTGTTGGGACACACCCTGGTAACCAAACTCATGAGGGGCATTTTTAATGTTAATCCCCCAAGAACCATGTACTCCCAAATATGGGATGAGAGCATTGTACTGACCATGTTAAGAAACTGGTCTCTTGCTACAGCTCTGTCCCTACAGAAACTGACTATGAAAACAGTCATGCTGATGGCCTTGGTCACGGCACAAAGGGTCCAGTCGCTACAGAAACTAAGGCTGGACAACATGACTATTTCATCTGGAAATTTAACTTTTCACATCAATGAATTAGTCAAACAGAACAGACAGGAGTCAGCAGGCCTAAAAACAGAATTCAGGGCCTACCCGACAGATGATCGTCTCTGTATTGTAACACACTTACTATTATATATGGAGTATACTAAGATCATCAGAGGCAAAGAAATGTCACTTTTAATCAGCTACAAACAGCCACTCAAAAAAGTGACAGTCCAGACCATCTCTAGATGGCTAAAACAGGTCCTAATAAAGGCTGGAGTAGACACTAGCATTTTAAAATCTCACTCCACCAGGGCTGCAGCTACATCGGCAGCTATGAAGTTGGATGTTCCTATGGACCAAATCCTCAAGACAGCAGGATGGTCCACGGAGAAAACTTTCCAACGATTTTATAACAAACCAGTCATTGAACCTGGAACATTTGCAGAAACATTTTTAAGTTCTGTAATATAATTTTACCCCATAAATAGGGGCTATAATTTGGTGTTAATATATTTATCGTTGGGTTTTCAATATCGTATTGATGTCTAATGATGTTAACACTATTCTCCCCATAATCAAGGCAGATGTGATGCATGGACTCGTTTCCACGGCATGAAATCACAGAGCTTTAAAATCTTCACGTAGTCACTCACGTGACTCCGAAGTAAAATAGTAAGATTAAACGAGAACTTACCAGTTTGAAGTTTGATCGTTATTTTATGAGGAGTAACGTTGAGGGATTACGTGCACTCCGCTCCCACCCTTGATCATATACTCAACTGGTATCTCTTCTCTAATCTTACTATGTTTAGTCATTACAGTTATCTGTGATTTCACACCGTTGCTGTGAAGAATGACACGCATGCGTCCTGGCGGGGTTCTTCACGTTATCCCTCAACGTTACTCCTCATAAAATAACGATCAAACTTCAAACTGGTAAGTTCTCATTTAATCTTACTATTCTTGTGAGCCTTGTCTTGAAAGGCAACTCCAACCATACCTGTGTGCAGTATAAACTAATCTAGTGTTATCCCAAACCAGTGTAAATATTCAAACCAGTTTAATATTACCAACTTGTATCCGTGACAGGAGACATCATCGATGAGGTTCCATACCTTTATCCGAATGGGAGGACTTATGCAACCCGACCCAGGAGCTGCCCCAACATGTGTGCATGATTTTACATCTGCTCCTGGGAGGTAGAGGAGCTCGAGTACGAGGTTGGCGCATCTTCCAGGAAGGCCGTTCTGGGCTGTGGCCTAAAAAAGACCTTTGTCCTGGTTGTACGGCCTTCAAGCTTTCACCAGCTTCAGTTCATCGTGGTTTGCTGGTGGGTGCGCAGGGGTGCTGCCGTCAAAGATGTGAGATCTTGCGTGATGATGTAGCCTTCCTGAACCCGACGGCCACTCGTTGAGCTCCTGCTGCTGGTAGTGTTGTTCCTGCACCCCCTGCACACTTGTGGTTTCTTCAGCCAAACCCCTGTCTTCAGAGTCAGTCCAGAAATGACTCCTAATGCTCCCCTCTGTCGAGGGAGATGCATTATGCAGCCCTCAATAAGGTGCTGCCATGGGCGTCCCAGGACCCCCTGGTGACTAGGCTCCATATACCGGAGCATGTCACATTGGAGCTGATCCATCAACCGCTCCATGCGGGATATGCGATCACAGTTGCTCCCGCCGGCGGTGAGTCTTCACAGCCTGACTCGTCCGAGTCTTCGGTCTGTCCGACTTCTGCTTGGCTTTCCCACCAGTCTGAGGTGTCGATTCCGACTGTGCAGGTGCCAGGTCGGAGACTGCTGATCAATAGCGATCCAGGTGCAGTCTACAGCTGCTGACTGCCCACAATTCCACGGTCCTCCACAGTCAGTCTGGATGCGGTCCATTCCTGTAACATATTCTCACAAAATAGCACAAAACGACCTTCGAGTAAGGAATTTACCTGCATGTCCTTTTTAAACCTTCTGCTGCGGGGCAACGCTCCTCCCGAGCCTGGTCTCGTGGTCGTGGTTTGTTACAGCTGGGGTTCCTCTGTGGTCCTTGAAGAAACACTTCCATTGCGGGTTATTTCTCCCCCGAGCTTTTTCTCTGGGGTCCCTTATAACAGGGCTTCTCCACGGTGTTCTCCAGTCGGGGCTTTCTTTCCCCTCCCCCCCCCCCCCCGATTTGGGTATCCCCACAGTAACTGCAGCCGGGATATCCCCGCGGTCCCTATAAAAGGGATAGCCGCGATTTACAAAGTCAGGGTGGGTATATGAAGCCGCTAGTTTAACTGCCAGCGGCTCGAAGGTGAATCCACCGCCGTCCACTACCCGTGTGCCACGGTCTCCGGAGCGGCTGTCCAGGTGCCCCCGGCACCAATTTGAAGCCGTTGGCACCACCGCCAGCGGCTCGAAGGCGAATCCACTGCCATCCGCTCCCCGCTTCCCGCAATCTCCCGAGCGGGTTCTCCACCAATATGAAGCCGCTGGTTCTACTGCCAGCGGCTCAAAGGTGAATCCACCGTCGCTCGCTACCCGCATTCCGCGGTTCCGAGCGCCTAGGTCCGTGGGCGGGATTCCCCGTGACCGGGGTTCCCTGAAGTTCGAGACTGGGGTTTCCCCTCCGTTCCGACTTTGCCCCGGACTTTTAGCAGGACCTCTAAGTAGAGGTTCCTGCAAGAAGATTTAAGCTGAAAGTTTTAAAAAAAACTCACCTCAGGTCTGTTGCTGGCAGGAGAATCACGTCCATCCTGCCAGTCGTCACGCAATGCGATAGACGATATGACACGCATGCGTACTGGACGGGGTCTTCACGCAGTCACTCACGTGACTCCGAAGTAAAATAGCCTGATGGCTGTGGGGAAGTAGCTATTCCTGAACCTGGTCGTTGCAGTCCACAGGCTCCTGTATTTTCTACCTGAAGGTAGCAGGGAGATGAGTGTGTGGCCAGGATGGTGTGGGTCCTTGATGATACTGCCAGCCTTTTTGAGGCAGCAACTGCGATAGATCCTCTCGATGGAAGGGAGGTCAGAGCCGATGATGGGCTGGGCAGTGTTTACTACTTTTTGTAGTATTTTCCTCTCCTGGGCGCTCAAGTTGCCGAACCAAGCCATGATGCAACCGGTCAGTATGCTCTCTACTGTGCACCTGTAGAAGTTACAGAGAGTCTTCCTTGACAAACCGACTCTCCGTAATCTTCTCAGGAAGTAGAGGCGCTGATGTGCTTTCTTAATAATTGCATCAGTGTTTTCGGACCAGGAAAGATCTTCAGAGATGTGCATGCCCAGGAATTTGAAGCTCTCGACCCTTTCAACCATCGACCCGTTGATATAAACGGGACTGAGGGTCCCCATGCTACTCCTTCCAAAGTCCACAATCAGTTCCTTGGTTTTGCTGGTGTTGAGGGCCAGGTTATTGTGCTGGCACCATATGGACAGTTGCTTGATCTCTCTTCTATACTCGGACTCATCCCCATCAGTGATACGTCCCACAACAGTGGTGTCGTCAGCGAACTTGATGATGAAGTTCGCACTATGACCGGCTACGCAGTCATGAGTATAGAGTGAGTACAGCAGGGGGCTGAGCACGCAGCCTTGATGTGCTCCCGTGCTGATTATTATCGAGTCTGACATATTTCCACCAATACGAACAGAGAAATCTGAGAATGAGGAAGTCGAGGATCCAATTGCAGAAGGATGCGCAGAGACCCAGTTCTGCGAGTTTGGTAACCAGCTTGGAGGGGATGATTGTATTAAATGCCGAGCTGTAATCAATGAATAATGACCTGACATACAAGTGGTCCAGAGTGGAGTGGAGGGCCAGCGAGATCGCATCCACCGTTGATCTGTTGTGGCGGTAAGCGAACTGCAGTGGGTCCAGGTTTTTGTCGAGGTAGGAGTTGATTTACGCCATGATCAACCTCTCAAAGCACTTCATCACCACAGGCGTTAGTGCCACTGGTCGATAGTCATTGAGGCACGTCACCTTACTCCTCTTCGGCACTGGTATAATTGATGCCCTTTTGAAGCAGGTGGGAACCTCAGACGTCAGAAGTGAGAGGTTGAAAATATCCGTTAAATCTCCAGCCAGTTGGTCCGCACAGGTTTTTAGAACACGACCAGGTATACCATCAGGTCCAGGCGCTTTCCGAGGGTTTGCCCCTCTGAAGGATTTCCTGACGTCGGTCTCTGTGACTGAGACTGAAATACCATCACAGCGATGGGGGCTCGTGAAGGCACATCGGTGTTCTCCCGATCAAAGCATTCGTAAAACGCATTGAGCTCATCAGGGAGTGATATTTCGCCGACATTCGAGCTGCCTCCTGATTTCGCCTTGTAGGAGGTGATTGCATTCAGGCCCCACCACAGCTGCCGAACATCTGTCTCATCCTCCAGTTTGGAGCAGAAGTCCCTTTTGGCCTTTTTGATGGCCTTACCAAGGTCGTATCTGAACTTCGTGTAGACCACTGTATCATCAGACATGAATGCCCGGTGTCTGGTCTTCAGAAGAGTGCGGATCTCAAAGTTCATCCTAGGTTTCTGATTGGGAAACACTCGGAAGGTTTGTGTAGGGATGCAGTCCCCCACACAGTTTAAAGCCTAGAATGGGATTGCTGACCTTTCATGTGCATCACTTACAAACAGAAGCAAAACAAAAGCTGCTGGAGAACCTCAGCAACATCCGTTGGGAGAACGGAACTATCAAGTTTCGGGTCAAGACCCTACATCAGGACCGATCAAGAACCACTACCGAATGTCCTCATGATCATAGGTATCCTGGCCTTTGAGTAGCATGTGAAGTGAAAACAAAAATAAATCAATAAGTTTCATCTATCAAACTAAGTATATAAAATTATGAGAGGCATAGAAAAGACACAGAACTCAACGTGTCCTTCCTTCATACTTGCTTTCACCACCATCTTGCCTCACGTAGCTTCCAGCTCAGTTCACTGGGACTCACTTACAAATGGAAAAATATTGTAAATACTTAGCAGGCTAGGCAGCACCTGTGGAGAAAGAAAGCAAAATAACAAAGCTAACATTACACGTTGATAAACATAAAACCCGCCAGTTCTCACCCAAACTACAACATATTATTACCTGAAATAGATTAATTCAATGCTGAACACCAAAGGTTACCATATGCCCAACTGGAAGATGAGATAGCATTTCTTGCTTTTTGGACATCTTGGACAATACAGCTCACCCCCTCCATGACACACTGGTCAATCTGAGGATGTCCTTCAGCAACAGACACGACAGGAGATCCTTTTTCCTTGTGGCTATCAAACTGTACAACTTCTCCCAACTTCTGTCATGGTGTAGACTGGTAATTGTACTAGCCTATGATAGCACAGCTGAGGATTTTCTGGAAGTTATATTCATATATTGCAGAAGTTCATAACAGGATTGACGCTCAGTTGCTCAGTGACACTCAGGACAGAGTGGCTTGGATAAAGTGGATATGGAGAGGATGTTTCCACTAGTGGGAGAGTCATAGCCTCAGAATTAAACAACGTTCTTTTATGATGATAAGAAGAATTTCTATAGTTAGAGGGTAGTGAATCTGTGGAATTCTTTGCCACAGAAGGCTGTGGAGGCAAATTGATTGGATATATTTAAGGCAGAGATCAATAGATTCTTGATTTGGTATGGGTGTCAGAGGTTATGGGGAAAAGGCAGGGGAATGGAGTTAGGAGAGATAGATCAGCCATGATTGAATGGCGTAGTAGACGATGGGCCAAATGGTCTAATTATACTCCTATCACTTATGATCTTATGATCTTATGATCTGATGACAGCCTACTCAAGATGTTAGAAACAATATGCTGGAGTAACTCAGTTATGTTTCAATTGAGAATTATGACATTGTTTCACACTTCACTTCCTGTTGCTAACTTTGCTGAAGCATAGGTATATGAGTGCATTGAATTCATACTTTAGGAAATATAATAATTAACCTGGGGTGATTCATTGATTATATTATTGATGGAACGGAATCAATGCGCAGATTAAGATCACCCTTTCACACTCTGATGTTCAAAACCTTTTTTTAAGTTAGCTTCTAACTTTTCCCCTTATCAATTCTGACATATTAACAAAGGCAACAGATATAGGGGGGGAAATGGGTGTTACAATACATTTTCAATAAATGATTAAAAAAGTGGTGTTTTATGTTGTCATTATGCTATAAAGCAATCACTTAATGATTCAGCAAAATAAATAACTGCATCCATCCTTCAGACCCACCCAACCCCTTGTCTGTCTATTTCCCTTCTTAAAGCCCTGTCCCACAGTACGAGTTCATTCCAAGAGCTCTCCCGAGTTTGCCCTGATTCGAACTCGGAGATTTACCGTAATGGCCACTCGTCGGTACTCGGGGCTCTCGTGGACATTTTTCAACATGTTAAAAAATCTTCACAAATCTTCCCGTGCTTACCTGCCCTTAGCGAGTCTTCCCGAGTACCTGCCGTTAGCGGTACGAGCCGCTAAGAGACGTTCCCGAGCTCCGACGTACCCACTACGTTCATTCTCCTTGCTTACCACGAGTTTGATTTTTTTTAAACTCGGGAGAGCTCTTGGAATGAACTCGTACTGTGGGACAGGGCTTTTAGATGCTGCTTGGCCCACTGAATTCCTGCAGCAGTTTGTTTTTTGCTCATGATTTCAGTATTGGAAGTTTATTGTGTCCCCATGAAATTGTAAAAGCTACCTTGAAAGCACTTTGAAAGAACAACAGACAACCAACCATGTCATCTCTGGGTGCCTGCTCTACCACCCACCAAATTGAGCTCCAGGCCTGGCAGACATTGACGCAGAGACAACAACTTGGCTGCTCAACATCCTGCTTGAGATCTAACTATTCCTTTGGTTTATCTTTCATTCACAAGAAGAAGTAGAAAGCACCTTCAATCATCCAAATCTGCTCCTCGGAAAACATAAAGAGCAGTTTTGTCATTCGGGAAAATTGGGATTATTGACACAGACGATAAAGAATTACATGAAAACTGGTCTGAAGAAGGGTTTCGGCCTGAAACGTCGCCTATTTCCTTCGCTCCATAGATGCTGCTGCACCCGCTGAGTTTCCCCAGCAATTTTGTGTACCTTTGAAAACTGGTATGTGGGTTTATCTTTCCAAAAAATAAAGTCAGCATAAGGATGGTTGTGGTGAGGTGAAGTGAATGGGGGAATGTGGTATCTGCGCTGTAATTTTATATTCCCATGCTAATGAGAAGAGGGGGTTCAGTACATACAATTTGTTGGCAGCACATCATTCTGGACAATCCAGTAGAAGTTGGGATGCATGCACCAATGTATTCAGTTTATTGTGCTACAGGTGAAATGCTAAATTCCAGCTGAGTGGCACAGTGGCGTGGCGGTAAAGCTTTTGCCTTAAAGGGCCAGAGACCAGGGTTAGATCCTGACTACGGGTGCGTCTGTTGGGAGTTTGTACGTTCTACCTGTGACCTGCGTAGGTTTTCTCCAAGATCTTCGGTTTCCTCACACACTCCAAAGATATTCAGGTTTGTAGCGTAATTCGCTTGGTATAAAATGTAAAATTGCCCCTTGTGTGTGTAAGGTAGTGTTAATGTGCGGGGATTGCTGGTCAGAGGGCCGAAGGGCCTGTTTCTGCGCTGCATCTCTCAACTAAACTAAACTAAACTAAACTGAAGAATGGTTTTGTTAATATTTGTCATCTTGTATCAGCTGGAATATGAGAGGGAGCCTGGCCAAGGCTAACAGATATCTGCAGAACGTCATAAGTAAGCAATGGAGATAGCCGATTGTTTTCGGTGAGGTAATCATGAGCCAGTCACAATGCCGCATCTGATAAAGTTAACAGTGTTCAGGTAATGTGACTTCTACCACTGATGTCATTCTTTGGTGCTTTCATCCCACATTTGATTAGTTGAAATGATTTAAAGAGATGATCTTACAATAAACAGCTCTGTAAACTGAATTAACCAGTTTACTTTTATTTTGCCACTTGATCAAAATGATTTTAAAAAGATCAGCAATTATACAGATCATGACATTTGCTATGTAGTACTGTGGCAAATATTATGATTGCAGACAAAATCAGTGTCAACATTAGTTGCACAACTGCCTGAAAACAAATGTCATATGACTAGCATTGTCACAATCAGGTGATTGGGAAATTGCAGGCCCAGGCTCTTTATTTGTTTTATGATTAATTGACATAGTTTGATATAAAACCCTAATCCACTCGGTTTCACTTCTCATCTTGTACCAGCCATGGAATGGTGTGGTGATACCCTAGTAACTATTTTCAACTAAGTTTTCCAAAGACTGGAAAATGAATAGAAAGCACAGTGTTATTAAATAAAAAACACTTACATATTACAGAATGGGATAAAGGCAGTAGAGTAGTATAATCTTAAATCAGAAAATTACACAACAGTATTGGTCTGGGTGAACCTAAAAGCCCTGTCCCACGGTACGAGTTCATTCCATGAGCTCTCCCGAGTTTAAAAAAAATCAAACTCGTGGTAAGCACGGAGAATGAACGTAAGCGGGTACGTCGGAGCTCGGGGACGTCTCTTAGCGGCTCGTAACGCTCAGGGCAGGTACTCGGGAAGACCTGTTAAGGGCAGGTAAGCACGCGAAGACTCGTGAAGATTTTTCAACATGTTGAAAAATGTCCACGAGAGCCCCGAGTACCGACGAGTGGCCATTACCGTAAATCTCCGAGTTCGAATCAGGGCAAACTCGGGAGAGCTCTTGGAATGAACTCGTATTGTGGGACGAGGGCTTTAAGGCAAAGGGCAGACACATGCATAAGAACTGTATGCAGCCTTTGAAATGGAAGTTATATTGCAGGACATAGTATAGTCCAACAAACTGAGGCTAGTGTAAAAGGGTAATATAATAATCCTGGGGACTTCACATACAGATTTGGAAAAACAACTTGATTCCTGGAAATTGCCAGTTTGTTTCTCAGGAAAGATTATGCAGACTGAACCTATACACACTTGTATTTAGGTGGCTGAGAAATAATCCTATTGAAACATTCAAAATTCTTAAGAGACTTGACAGTGTAGATACTGGTTTAGGAAGGAAGTGCAGATGCTGGTTTAAACTAAAGATAAACACAAAATGCTGGTGTAACTCAGCGGGACAGGCAGCATCTCTGGAGAGAAGGAATGGGTGGCTTTTTAGTTGACGTCGAAAATTCATTTACGTGAGATATGAACCTTTGGAATTCTCTTCTCAAGAGTGCTGCAAAGGATCCATAAGGGAGTATATTGAAGACATTTGTCAATAGATTTTAAGATATTTAGGAAATCATACGATATGAGGTCAATGTGGGAAGGTGTTTCTGAATTAAAAGATCTGCCCTGATCTTAGTGAAGTAAGAACAGTTGCAATGGGCTAAGTAGTCTGGTTCTACTATTTATTCTGTCCTTATTACGTATTGAAAATCTACAACACATGGAAAAGAAAAACAGCAGTTAATGCTTTATTAGAATTGGCCTAGTCATACATGAGAAGCCCCTCATAAAGACTACAAGAACAAGCCAGGACATGCCTATGCAACAATAGAAAACAAGTCATAGCTGTAAATAACTTTGATAATAAACCAACATAAAAATCAGAATGACGAGTAATGTGCAAAACAAGCATTCTACAGTGTATGGGGGGAAATGGGAACAGAATTGAAAGAAATCCCATTAATGTGGTAATACAATAAGCAAGAACCTAGTGAAGTTGCTTAACAAGATTTTCCAAATTTCATGGTTTGGTACTTTCAGCCCTTGTTCTCATTATTCGTTGCTTTAGTTTCAAGTGGAAAGAATAATAATTAACCCATTAAACAAAAGAGACAATGAAGTTAAAACAAAAAATGCTGGAAACACTGGGTGTTTGACATGAAACATTAACTTTGTTTCTCTTTCTATAGGTACTGACTGACCTGCTGAGTTTTCCAACATTTTCTGTTTTTATTTCAGATTACCAGTCTCTGTAGTTTATTTTGACATTTTCTTCATAGCAATGGTTTGGACCGATTTCAACATAGGTATTGATATTCATCATGGAAACTACATGAGATGTTTCTGAGTGTATATCCATCATAGTAATTTATAGCAGGCAAAAACTCTAAAGTCATTTGTGCCAAGAGAAAACAGAGTGGGGACTACAATATTGCAATAGACATCTGATGACAGTGCAGTGCGATTGCATTGTTGTCAGTGAATCACCTCACCACAATTTTACACACAGTTTTGGTTTAAATATAAGGCAAGTAGTGTATGTAAGGATCGTCCAGAGATGGAACCCCAACTTTACACAAAATCTTCCATGTGAAGATTTCTTCTCTACAGGGTTAATCAGTGGATGCAGATCACCCTGACATTGCAATTCTCCAGTAAGCACGGATTCTCACTCCTGGGATTGGCTCCTGGAACCACAGCCTGCTATATTCTTCCTCTGCTGAGCTTGGCATGTCTCCTGCACGACCCTCCCCCCCCCTACCGCCCAATGCTATATTAACCAGAATTGGACGGCTCTTTTGAGAAATATGAAGGACGTCAATCGCTCTCCTTGGAAGTGCATCTCTGTTCCGTTGAAGTCAATATGCGTAATGCTGTTGTGTGACAGCATGGCAAGTTAACCTTTCCAGGTTATCATCCATTTCTGATTGCTGCACATCAACATGTCAGAATCTGAGCTGAGCAATGTACTATCACGAATCATGATTCCTGAACCACACGGAATAGGCCAGAGGCCCAGGTTGGATCCTGACTCTGGTTGCTGCCTCTATAGAGCTTGTCCATTCTCCCTGTGACAGCATGGGTTTTCTCTGGGTGCTCTGGTTTCCTCCCAGACTCTAAAGACATTGTAAATTGTCCCCAGTGTGTGTAGGATAGTGTAACTGTGCGGGGATCTCTGGCCGGCGTGGACTCGATTGGATGAAGGCCCTGTCTGATATCCTGTTGGTCATGTGTGATCCAGAGAAACAGACTTGCCTTTCTTAAAGTTTCTTCAACATTCTTAGCCTCCTCCAATCCTCAGCGGTGTTACATTATTTTGCAATCCTGTCTACATACAACCTATAATGAAAATAAATGCTTGAATCTGGAGTAAATACTAACATTCAATCAGCGCCTGATCTCTGATCTATAGGTATTAAATCCTAATATTTGCAGTTGGATTTACTTGACCCTATGTGAGGAAAGGAATTTCCATTATCAAGGAGTCATTCCTTAAAAAGTATGCATTTCCAACAAGAGGTTTCAATGGGCAGCATGGTAGTGCAGCGGTAGAATTGCTGCCTAACAGCAGCAGTGACCCGGGTTTGATCCTGACTACAGGTGCTTGTCTGTATGGAGCTTTTATGATCTCTCTGTGACCTGCGTGGGTTTTCTCTGAGATCTCTGGTTTCCTCCCATACTCCAAAGGCGCACAGGTTTGTAGCTTAATTGGTTTGCTATAATTGTAAATTGTCCCTAGGATAGTGTAAGTGTGGGGTGATCGCTGGTCGGCATGGACACAATGTGCCGAAGGGCCTGTTTCCGCCCTGAATCTCTACTACACAATAAACTAAAAATAATTTGGGATTGATTGCTAGTGATAAAAGATCTACATATCACTCTTCCTTACAACTAGTTTCATTTTTAAACTGCAATGGATCTTGGTGATTTTATTTCATTTGGAAATGATATTAAAGTTAGTAAAAATATTCATATGGGTATTTTGAGAAAGTATACTTAAAATGCAGAAGAATATAATGTCAGAGCTGCAAACTTTGATAAGCACTGCAAGTTTCATACTGACAGCTTTTATAATAAGAGTCCACTAAGATCAGGCAATTCTGACGATTTAATGTTTTTTGGGATCGAGAAACCAAAGATTACATCTGGGGCTTTCACTAATTTGTAAATGGGTTTTACATTCTCAGGCTGGCAGCTGAATGGGGCACTATTTTTTGCCAAAGGACAAACGATCATTGATGGAAAGAAAGCCTGACTTTCCATTCCAACATTCCCCCTGCAGGATAAAGGAAGATACATAGCGACAATGAAGCGTATAAATTTGGAGAATAGTTTGGAAATATGGTACCAGTAAGTTATGAGAGAACTTTAATATGTGACAAAAAAAACCCATTCAGAGTGAATTATGATGACTTCTGCACGAGTGAATGATCTTTAGTAATGGTTTGATGTTCTACTTATTTATTTATTGTTTTAGCTTTTAAACACATTCAAGAACGTTATGCGTGGAATGTACCGCTAAATAATTCACAGTGATGAATTGCCATTTTAATTTTTCTCAAGCATACACCTGACATTAAAATTAACACCCTTGAAATAAATCTAAATGTAAAGAAAGGCCAAAAAAAACCCTTAAATGTTTTATTGCGATACAAATTACGCTATTTCTTCTTAGGACAATTAGTTAGGGAAACTGGGTGACTAATCAGGTTGAGACCCAAAACATAAATTGCATCTCTCAATCTAACACTGCATTGTCTACCATGATGCAGGAAATACAAATCACCAATCAATATGGATAAAATCAAAGGATTTCAGTGAATTATCGTGTGTGACCAGACTATTTCAAAGTTAGGCTAGATGCAGGAAAAATGTTCCCGATGTTGGGGGAGTCCAGAACCAGGGTTTACAGTTTCAGAATAAGGGATAGGCCATTTAGGAATGAGATGAGGAAAAACTTTTACACCCAGGAAGTTGTGAATCTGTGGAATTCTTTGCCACAGAAGGCAGTGGAGGCCAATTCACTGGATGTATTCAAGAGAGAGTTAGATATAGCTCTTAGGGCTAATGGAATCAAGGGAAATGGGGAGAAAGCAGGAACGGGATACTGATTTTGGATGATCAGCCATGATCATATTGAATGGAGTTGCTGGCTCGAATGGCTGAATGGCCTACACCTGCACCTATTTTCTATGTTTCTATGTTTCTACGTTTCTCAGAACAGATTTCTGCAATGCCAATTCCTCATTTAACTGAGATCAGGAGTAGTCTGTCAGGTTCCACAAATATTTTGTTTGTAAGATTTAATTTCACTGAGGCATAGAGTCACAGTGTCAAACAGCACGGAATCAGGCCATTGGGCCCGCCATGTCCATGCCCATCAGGCACTCATCAATGCTAATCTTATTCACTAACATGCATTCCATCCAGATACTGAATCAGTGACTAGTGAGGTGCCGCAAGGCTCGGTGCTGGGGCCCCAGTTATTTACAATATATATTAACGATTTAGACAAGGGAGTTAAATGTGACATCTCCAAGTTTGCGGATGACACAAAGCTGGGTGGCAGTGTGAGCTGCGATGAGGATGCTGGGTGACTTGGATAGGTTGGGTGAGCGGGCAGATGCATGGCAGATGCAGTATAATGTGGATTAATGTGAGGTTATCCACTTTGGTGGCAAGAACAGGAAGGCAGATTATTATCTGAATGGTGTCGGATTAGGAAAAGGGGAGGTGCAGCGAGACCTGGGTGTGCTTGTACATCAGTCACTGAAAGTAAGCATGCAGGCAGGGCCGGCCTTACTAGGTGCGGGGCCCAATTGGGAACAATTTTCATAGAAATATAAATATATAAAAATAAATGAGTCATATTCAGCCATGTGCCGTGAATAATTAATCAGGGTAGACAGTCAGTCGCCGTTTAAAAAATCTTAAACCACACATGCGCAGATTGTTCTCCTCTCCATAAAAATATAAAATAAAAATAAACAAAATAACAATTCAATTTGCCCAAGGCTTCCAAATCTCCTTCTTTCTGAATTACTGAATGGGTGGGGGGTGGAGGGTGACAGCAGGTGGAGAGATGGTGGGAAAACGGGAGCACACCGGGACAAGTTGAATCAGTTGTGATCTTATTGAATGGCAATACTTGTTCAAGGGACCAATTTGGGGGAGAGTTCCTTTCACAGCATGTGATGAGTCTGGCTAGGGGTAAAGTTGCGGGGAGGACAGCAGCGTTGAGAAGGAGTGGGTCGGGGATCATGTCAGTAACCCACTCACTCACCACTGCCGCAGCATCCGGGCGTGGAGCCACCGCAATGGGGCCGGGGAGGGAAGCAGCTCACGTGGCTACGAGCAGCTGCCAGGACATCAGTGCCTTCTGCCGGCCCGCTCACCTCTGGCAGTGCTCTCCGTCTGAACAGTGAGGGGACCAGCTCAAGAGCAAAGATAATAGAGCGTAGTGGGTCAGCGGGTGATGGATAACAAGACAGCGGGCGGTGGAGCTTACTCCTGTGTCAGCGTGAACAAGGGACCAATTGAGGTTACTTGCACTGTTATATGGAGTAAGCTCCACCGCCCGCTGTCCTGTTATCCATCGCCCGCTGACCCGCTCTTGAGCTGGTTGCTGGCATGATCCTCGACCCCCTTCTTCTCAACGCTCCTGCCTGCCCGCAACTTTACCCCTGGCCAGACTCCCCACATGCTGTGAAAGGAACTCTTTCCCCCCCCCCCCTCCAGAGGTGCTGTCCTTTTACAGCCGCTTCCCACTTTACAGCCGCCTCCTATCAGCTGCTAGCAATGAGGGATAGACTTGGCTATCCCTCAGTACAGCAACATTGTTCTTGATCTATCTTTATTGGCCAACAACCTAACCTTCGCCCCCCCATGAGAAATTTTATTTAACTCTTAAATTGAAGATAGATTGCTGGAGTAACCAGGCAGGACAGGAAGCGCAGCGACTCTGTAGAGAAGACCATTCTTCAGACTGAACTGAACTCTCGGCAGTGAGAGTACTTGTGATTGTCTGAAGAAGGGTCTCGACCAGAAATGCAACCCTCTCCCCAGAGCCGCTGCCCGTCCTGCTGAGCCACCACAGACCCCTGTGTCCACCTTCAACTCCAGAGCCAAATAAAAAACACAGAGTGCTGGAGGAACTCAGCGGGCAAGGCGGCACCCACGGAGGGAATGGACCAGGAGCTGCCACGGGCCAGGACTCCCCTCCCCCAACAGAAATGAACCGCAGATGCAGCCATCACCGTAAAACGTCAAATGATTCTGGGAATGCAGAGGCGACAGGGTGAGAGAGAGGGAGAGAGAGAGCGAAAGAGAGACGAGATAGGGAGCGGGAGAGAGAGAGTGCGCACGAGAGAGAGAGAGAGGGAGGGAGGGAGGGAGGGAGAGAGCGAAAGACAGAGAGACACAATGTGGGTCAGTAGGTGAATGACTTTATCTGCACACCAAGAAGAAGCCTGTGTTTGTGGTCCGGAGCTCTCAATCATGACAGTGACTTAAAAAAAATTCTCAATGTGTCATCAATACATCGATCCACATTCCTCAGTAAATGTAATTGTGTTTTGACCAACTATTAATGACGCCACTTTCCTTTGAATAAAATTCATGGGAGGCCCGTTAATTTTATTCAAAGGAACGCTGTGTCATTAATACTTGGTCAAAGCACAATTACATTTACTGAGGAATGTGGATCGATGCATTGATGACACATTGTATAACCACGTGTTAACTACTGGCAGTTAACAAGAGCTAACAGTGGTAGTTAACAAATTGTTTTTGTTTGATGGCCGGTGCAGCGGTTTTTATCCATGGTAATTTAAAAAAAAAAAACATATTTATCAAGGCAAATTTTATTTATTTATTTATTTATTTATTTATTCCGAACAAGTAAAGACATTAACGACATTAATATTAACAAAATCGAAATTATCAAACAATTGGACATTACAATCAATATTTACAAAGCAATGAGAAGAACAAAATCAAAGTTCCAATGTCCAACTCTGTGTCTGTACAAGCTCGAAAAGGAGTGAGAAGAAGAATAACTTATTAAATCTCACCCCTTTTCCCCAACACTTCTACCATATTTAAAAATCAATTCATTACTAATAATAATACTACCCTAGGCAATTTCCCGTAATACCTACAGACAATATATACATACAACTATTATGTACATACAAACTTCATAACTGAAGTACCCAAACATAAGTAAACAATAGTAAAGCAATAGATAAACACTAACCCCCACTTGTCAACCATCCCCTCCATCCCTGTACCCCTTGAGAATTATTTTTTTATATATCATTTTAAAATGATTCATGTTTGTGCATTGCTTCAATTCCCCGTTCAATTTATTCCACACTCCTACTCCACAAACCGAAATACAAAAGGTTTTTCTAGTCGTACGGACTTTTTGTTTCTTAAAGTTAAATATTCCTCTTAAATTGTAACCCCCCACACGCTCGTTAAATAATTTTTGAATGTTTCCAGGTAAATTTTTATTTTTGGCCCTAAACATTATCTGAGCTGTTTTGAATGTAACCAAATCTTCTAATTTTAATAATTTTGACTCTAAAAATAATGGATTCGTATGACCCAGATACTTAGCATTATGGATAATACGAATTGCTCTTTTTTGCATCATGGTTAATGAGTGTATCGAATTTTTATAGTTATTACCCCAGACTTCTGCACAATAATTTAAGTAGGGTAAAATCAATGAACAATAAAGAATACGGAGTGATTTGTAATCCAGAGCTTGCTTGGCTTTGTATAATACAGAGATACATTTTGACAATTTTAATTTTACATGTTTAATATGTGATTTCCAGCTTATTTTATCGTCAATTATAACCCCAAGAAATTTATTTTCATGCACTCTTTCAACTTCCACCCCATTTATCTTTATACTTACTAGTGTATTTATTCTACAATTACCAAATAACATTATTTTAGTTTTACTCAGATTTAATGAAATTTTATTCCTATCAAACCATATTTTCAATTTACCCATTTCTTTTATTATTTTATCCAATAGCTGTTTTAAATTTTCCCCAGAACAAAAAATATTTGTATCATCTGCAAACAAAACCAGCCTCAAGACATTGGACACATTACAAATATCATTTATGTACATGATAAATAATTTTGGGCCCAGCACTGACCCCTGTGGTACACCACACACAATGTCCAAGCATGTAGAATTATGACTACCCAGATTTACAAACTGTTGCCTGTTCCTTAAGTAGCTTTTAATCCAGTCCAGTACTATTCCTCTAATTCCATACCTCTCCAATTTTTTAAATAAAATATCATGATTAATTGTATCAAATGCTTTTTTTATGTCAATAAATATCCCAGCTGCATATAATTTCTTATCAATGGCGTTTGTGATGTCTTCAATTAATTCTAGTATTGCAAGTGATGTTGATCTATTTGTTCTGAATCCATATTGACTTTCTGTGATTAATTTATTCTTTTCTACAAATTTGTCTAATCTATTATTAAACATTTTTTCTAATATTTTGGAAAATTGTGGGAGTAAGGAAACAGGTCTATAGTTTGTAAAATGATGCTTGTTCCCAGTTTTGTATATTGGTATTATTTTTGCTATTTTTATTTGTATTGGGAAAGTACCGGTTTGGAAGGATAAATTACAGATGAATGTTAAAGGTTTGGAGATCCCCTCAATGACCATCTTAACTAGCGACATGTCAATGTCGTTGAAATCGGTAGACTTTTTATTTTTACATGTTTTGACAATATCCAACAGTTCTTTTTCTTCTACTGCCGTAAGAAACATAGAGCAGGGATTTCTCTCCACTAAATTCTCAGGAGTTTCTCCAGATGTCCCTGAATCGGGGATTTGTTTAGCCAGGTCTGGTCCAATATTTACAAAAAAATTATTAAAACTATTAGCTATATCTTCCATATTGTAATTTTCCTTATCCTTATCAATAAAATACTTCGGGTAATTTGTTCTCCCCGGACCATTTCTGATAATGCTATTAAGTATGTTCCATATTCTTTTTATATTGTCTTTATTGTCATCTAATTTCTTCTTATAATAATCTTTCTTGCTTTCTCTTATGATGTAAGTTAATTTATTTTTATACTTTTTATATTTATTTTCTGTATCTTTAGTTCTCTCTCTTATAAAATCTCTGTATAGGGCATTTTTTTTTTTACAAGCATTTTGTAATCCCTTTGTAATCCATGGACATTTAGTATATTTTGATTTTCTATTATATTCTTTAATTGGACAATTTTTATCATATAATGACTTAAATATTGCAATAAATGTTTCATAAGCACTATCAATGTCTCTTTTTTGGTATATTATATCCCAGTTTTGTGCCAATAGATCCTTTTTTAGTGCATTGATAGCTTCCTCCGATCTCACTCGTCTATATTCTATTAATTTGTTTGGTTTGTTGTTCCTGTGGATATTATCATAAACTATAAAAACTGGCAGATGGTCACTTATATCATTAATTAATAATCCACTTACTATTTTACTCAAATGTTTTTTTTAAATCTGTATTTAACAAAGCAAATTCGTATTTCCGTACGAAATTCGGAAATTTAGCGCGGGGCCCCCTTAGGCGCGGGGCCCAATTAGGAGCAATCGGTCAAATCAGTTTAAGGCCTGCCCTGCATGTAGGTACAGCAGGCAGTGAAGAAAGTTAATGGCATGTTGGCCTTCATTGCGAGAGAATTTGAGTTTAGGAGCAAGGAGGTCCTACTGCAGTTGTACAGGGCCCTGGTGAGATTGCACCTGGAATATGGTGTGCAATTTTGATCTCCTAATTTGAGGAAGGACATTATTGCTATTGGGGGACTGCAGCATAAGTTCATCAGGTTAATTCCGGGATGGCGGGACTGACATATGATGAAAGAATGGGTCGACTGGGCTTGTATTCACTGGAATTTAGAAGTATCAGAGGAGATGTTATAGAAATATATACAATTCTTAAAGGATTGGACAGGATAGATGCAGTAAAAATGTTCCCGATGTTGGGGGAGTCCAGAACCAGGGGTCACAGTTTAAGAATAAGGGGTAAGCCATTTAGGACTGAGATGAGGAAAAATTACTTCACCCAGAGAGTTGTGAATATGTGGAATTATCTGCCACAGAAGGCAGTGGAGGCCAATTCGCTGGATGTTTTCAAGAGAGAGTTAGATTTAGCTCTTAGGGCTAAAGGAATCAAGGGATATGGGGAAACAGCACAGGAACGGGGTACTGATTTTAGATGATCAGCCATGATCATATTGAATGGCGGTGCTGGCTCGAAGGGCCGAATGGCCTACTCCTGCGCCTATGTTTCTATGTTTCTATTGTCAAAGTACCTGATTCCACCTTCAAGCAGGATATTCTTAGCCACAATGTGAGGTTTTCCTGTGCTTTCTTCACAGCATCTACCTGGACCATTGACATCAAAAGCATCTACATGAAGCTCTGCCTCAAGAGGAAGAAATCTATCATCAGTGATCCCCACATTCCGAGCCATGTCCACATCTCATTCCTAGACGACCAATTTGGAAGAACCCACCACCAGCTGATTTCACCATCCAATCAGCTTGGAAAAAGGAATGGGAGTCCAAGGACGTCCCAAATAAACATCTGGTGTCAGACCCCACCCTACCGGTCCCTGGCACCAATCTCCCAAGGAAGCAGTGGACGACGCTGAATAGATTCAGGACTGGACATGGCCCCTGCTTGGCCAGCCTTCACAAATGGGGCAGCAGCCCAACCCCACGGTGTGCTTGTGGAGAGCAGCAAACAATGCAACACATCATTGAAGCATGCCCTCAACAAAGACTCAAAGGAGGACTTGTCACCCTTCATACAGCAGATCAAGAGGCAACTGCTTGGCTAAAGGACTTTGCATTCGCTAAATAAATAAATAAATACATAAAATTCCTACTATCTGGCAGGAGGCACAGAAACCTGAAGTTCCTTACCACTGGATTCAGGGACACCTATTTTCATACAACCATCAGAATCTTGAACTAACTTGCACAACCCAAATTCTACCATAGCAATGAAACACTATGGACAACATCTTGTACTACCATGGACTTGATTTATTTTTGAATTGTGTTTTGCACTAATGTCTTGTTTCTTTGCATTCTTTTTTACTTTTTTACCGTCTTGCAGAATTTACATGGAACATGTTTATGTGTGCTTATCTGAGACTATGTGCCTGTGATGTTGCTTTTATACTCAAGATCCCAGCATCTGCAGTTCTTTCTGCTTCTAGCAGTTAGTGCATGTCCAATCGTTAGTCCAATCAGCGGCACAGTGGCGCAGCAGTAGAGCTGTTTCCTTACAGCACATGGGATCCTGGTTTGATCCTGTCTATGGGTGCTGTCTGTTTGGAGTATGTTTGTTTTCCCTTGTTTTCTCCAGGTGCTCTGGCTTCCTCCCACATTCCAAAGACGTGCTGGTTTGTAGGTTAGATGGCTCTGTACATTGACCCCTTAATATGTAGGATGTGAAGTGGGATAACATAGAACTAGTGTACGAGTGATTGATGGTCAGTGTGGACTCGGTGGGTGGAAAGGCCTGTTTCCATGCTATATCTCTAAACTATCTCTAAACTATCTCAATGGTACATACTGTAATTGTAATGCGGAGTAACGTAGCCAACGGGTGGCAAAATGGATGCTCCAGCTCCAATCTGTTTTATGTTGTTGATCGAGGGTTAAGAGTATAACTTATACAACACAGAATATCCCAGCTCATTTTTAAAGCATACCATCAAGGGAGCCCCCTTTATGTTAAAAAAAAACCTTAATTCATAAGTTCACGTGGCAGGAGCAGAATTAGGCCATTCGGCCCATCAAGTCTACTCCACCATTCAATTATAGCTGATCGATCTTTCCCTCTTAACCCTATTTTCCTGCCTTCTCCCTAAATCCTCTGACACCTGTACAAATAAAGAATCTTTCTATCTCTGCCTTAAAAAATCCATTGACGGCCTTCAAAGCCTTCTGTGGCAATGAATTCCACAGATTCACCACCCTCTGACAAAAGAAATTCCTCCTCATCTCCTTCCTAAAGGAACATCCCTTAATTCTGAGGCCTGAGTTTCCCACTGGTGAAAACATCATCTCCACATCCACTCTATCCAGGCCTTTATCACCATTCACCCCTTCGCTTAATGCAACATCTTACTTTAAAGATAGGATATTGATTAGTGCAGAGCCACCCCTTTTATAGCACTCAAGTGTTAAACGTAGATAATGAATTCAAATCTCTGCAGCTGAAGCAACTGAGTCTTTTTTTAACAGCAGTTAAAGTAAATACTCATAGAGTGGAAGTGGGGATTTATTTTCTGTGGCAACAATTCAATAAAATCTGTAAATGTTTATCGAGATAAAATTAAAAGACACCTATTTTTATTGAAAATGTCTTTATTCATCTAAACTACATTGCAAACACATTTCCATGCTGACTTTTTTTGTGTAATTACAGCACTTAATTAACAATCTAATTATTCACATGTAAATGGTTACAAGAATCCCTGAGCTGCTGTAGTCAGTGTGATGAAAGGCCCAGAGTGTTGTTAAGTAATTAGTTCCATAATTGAGACACAACAACTTCAATTTGGGGTGACATGGTGGAGCAGCGGTAGAGTTGCTGCCTTACAGCGCCAGAGATCCGGGTTCGATCCTGTACGGAGTTTGTACGCTCTCCCCATGACCTGCATGGGTTTTCCCCGTAGTGCTCCGGTTTCCTCCCACACTCGAAAGACATACAGGTGTGTAGGTTAAATGGCTTCGGTAAAATTGTAAATTGTCCCTAGCGTGTGTGGGATAGTGTTAGTCTGTGGGTCGGTGCGGACTCGGTGGGCCAAAGGGCCAGTTTCTGCGCTATATCTCTAAACTATTAAAAAATAAACTTCAATTGAACAGTTATATATTTCCCAATCTGGCAGCTTGAGTCCAGAAAAGGTACCAAGGACACATTCCCATGACTGTGTTGCCACTTCCTTTTGAAGTGGTAGTTACAGGTTTGGAGAGACATTGTTAAAGAATACTATGTGAGTAGCTGCAGTACATGTCAAAGACGATGCCTCTTTTTTTCTTTCATTAAAAGATAAAGGCAGTACTGGCTAGGTTTCCATTTATTGTCCATCCTGATTGTGTTGGAGAAGATGATTGTCAGGATCCTTCTGAAATTGCAACAGGCCTTCAGGTAAAAACAGCCTCACAGTACTTGTATTAGGTGGTTCCAGGCTGTCGATCCAGAGATAATAAAGGAAGGATTATGATTTTCCAAGTCAGTATAGAGAAGGATCTGGAGGTTTGACATATTCATGCATTGTAGACTTTGGAGACCTTGAAAATACAATAGAGATTGTGGGTTGGGAGATGTTGTCAAGAGAGCACTGGCACATTACTGCAGTGCAGTTTGCAAATGGCATACATGTAGCTGTAGTGTGACAGAGTCAAGGGTCAAGAGTGTTTAATTGTTGTGTACCTGCAACTGAACAATGAAATTCTTACTTGCTGTAGCTTTGCAATAACACACACACACAACTACACAACAATCAATAATACAATAAATTAATAATTAATAACACTAGGTGTTACGACTCCCGAATGCAGGTACTTCAGAGCCGCGTAACATAATTCAAAAACCAGGTTCAAGTTCAAAAATAGTTTTAATTAGTCAATGGAACACAAAACCCAAACCTGATTCAAACAACCCAGTCAGGGATATGGATGGACTGACAAACAATTTAACAGTGCTCCAGCCAGCCACGTGATGGACCGTCGAACCGGAGACTCTAAAACCTGCCTAAAGCAAGCAGATCACCCTGCTGACTTTCAGTCAAATGAGACAACCGCAAGGGAAGGGACTCCAAAGCCTCAGAGTTACACAGCTTTCCCTGCGTCACTGCCACAGACAACCGTGCCTCACCCACATCACCACCCGTGTCAGGGGGCAGCACCACTGCAGCCAAAACAGGCTTAGATGAAACCGAAGGACACAGCTCCTCCCCATCAACCTCCACAGGCTCCTGCTCATGGTACTGCTTCAGCATGTTGACATGACAGAGCTGAGTCTTACGCCTCCGATCAGGGGTACCAATAACGTAATCCCTCTCACCAACCTTCTTAACCACCTGATAGGGACCGCTATACCGAGCCTGCAGACTGGAACCAGGAATAGGCAACAACACCAGGACCTTGTCACCTGGAGAAAAATTCCTACTAGAAGCCTTCCTGTCGAACCAGTCCTTCATCCTAGACTGAGCAGAAGCAAGATTACCCATTGCCAGTTCGCATGCCCTCCTCAGTCTAGACTGAAAGGTACAGACGTGGTCTAAAATACTACGTTTTGTATCCTCCTGCAACCATTTCTCCTTCAGGACCCTCAACGGACCATGTACAGTATGCGCGAACACCAGGTCAGCAGGACTGAACCCTAAAGACTCCTGCACGACCTCACGCACCGCAAACATAACTAGATGAACCCCCTCATCCCAGTCTTTTTCAAACTCCAGGCAGTAAGTCTTCAACATAGATTTCAGAGTCTGGTGAAACCTCTCGAGAGCTCCCTGGCTCTCAGGGTGATACGCACAGGAGTAACAATGCTCAATATCTAACAACTTCATTACCTGACCAAAAACCTTCGACATGAAGTTGGAACCTTGGTCACTCTGCACAACCTTGGGCAAACCGAACAACGAAAAAAACTTAGTGAGAGACTTCACAATGGTAGGGGCAGTAATTCTACGCAAAGGGACCACCTCCGGAAAGCGGGTAGACGCACACATAATTGTCAATAAAAACTTGTTGCCCACCCTTGTCCGAGGTAGAGGACCCACACAATCAACTAGAATCCGCTCAAACGGCTCACCGACCACAGGAATTGGATATAAAGGCGCAGGAACAATCGATTGGTTCGGCTTTCCTGCCACCTGGCAAATGTGACAACACCTGAACTGCTGTTTCACGTCCTTTTTCAACCCTGGCCAAAAAAAATTCCGTAAGATACGGTCATACATCTTATTGCCCCCCAAATGTCCACCCAGAGGACCATCATGAGCCAAACAGAGTATCTCGTCCCTATACCGACGAGGCATCACAATCTGATCAACCACGCTCCAATCATCATGCCCAGATATATCCAAGGGAGACCACTTTCGCATCAGTAAGCCCTCCCTTAGAAAATACCCCTTTGCTGTGGAATCCATATCCCCCTCAGGCACCGCGCAGTCGAACAGATCAGATAAACCTGGATCACTCTTTTGCTCCTCAACCAGCCGGTCACGTGACAGCGACACCGGCACATTTCCAGACACTACCCCATCTTGAGATGTAGAAACACCCTTCACAACACAGGATCTATCATCCTGATCCCCAAAAATGCCCTCACTCAGGTCCACTACATCCCCAAACTTCGCCTGGCTCTTAGTCATAGCCCTCGTGACAGCACAAGCTGCGAAGACCCTCGGATGCTGCATAGCCAATCTATCAGGACTCTGCACCATCGGAACAGCCGTCACCTCAGGAGTAATTAAAACTCTACCTCCTGCCAAGTCATTCCCCAAAATCACAGAAACTCCCCCAACGGGAAAACACGGCCGTAACCCAACAGTTACCCGGCCTGAAACCAACTCGGACTCAAGACACACGGTATGCAAAGGCACTACCATGCCAACCATCCCAAATCCTACCACAGGACACTTGACCCAACCGATGATTCCCCAGAAAACGGCAGTACACTATCCAATATAAAGGATTGAGTAGCACCAGTATCACGCAAGATGGATACTGGAACTCTATCACCCTCATCCTCCAGAGAAACAAAACCATTCATGATGAACGCAGAATAATTCCTACACTCATCAGACTCAGGCACCTCAGGTACCACAGGTGCCTTCTGTGTACCCACCAAAGCCACAGGCTTTGTATTTTTCTGCTTCAGAACGGGACACGACTTTAACATGTGCCCTCTCCCTCTACAATAGTAGCACACAGGACCTTCCTTAGTCCTCAAATTTCCGTCAACCTTATCAGCTCGGACCTCTCCCTGTATCAACGTGCTGCCACTTGCAGGCACAGAAACACCTTTGACACTGTCACCGGCGACACCACCACGATCAACCGGCCGTGCACCAAAACTATATGATCGCCCAACAAAATCAGTTTTATGAGTCAATACATACTCATCTGCCAACACCGCGGCCTTAGACACCTCATTCACCTTCTGCTCATTAAGGTAAGTAGTAACCCTCTCAGGGAAACAGTTCTTAAAGTCTTCCATAATTATCAAGGCCCGCAGTTGCCCAATATCCTTCACTCCTTGAGAAGCGCACCACCTGTCAAAAAGTGCCTCCTTCACCCTAGCAAACTCCACATAAGTCTCAGGGTTATATCTCTTTAGGCAGGTTTCTAAAGCACCGGAATTTCTGCCGGTACGCCTCTGGAACTAATTCATAAGCCCTTAATACTGTAGACTTCACACACTCATAGTTTCAACAGACAAAGACGAGTACACCTCCCGTGCTTTACCCACAAGGACACATTGCAATAGCAAGGTCCACAAGTCCCTAGGCCACTTCAAGGACAAAGCCACCCGTTCAAACACTGTGAAAAACTTGTCCACATCCTTCTCACTAAACGGGGGAACCAGGCGGATGTTCTTGCTCATATCAAACTCCCGTTCCCTAGAAGAAACCCGGGAGGCATCCAACTCCTTCTCCCGCAGCCTAATCTCAGCCCTCTTGGTTTCCTCCTCAGCCATTGCCAGCTCTAACTTCTTCAACCTAATGACTGCCTCCATGTCCTGACCAGGCTGAACAGAAGGTGGGGGACTGTCTGCACAGCCAGGCAAAACCCCACCCTCCACCAACGCAGCCCACAACACCGATTTAATGGACTGTTTCTTTGAATGCTTGTCAATAGGCACGTCATAGTTCTCTGCCAGCAAAATCAAATGCTCCTTCGTACATCTATCAAACAACTGCCGACTAGGAGCCTCAATAAAGTCCTTCCCTTTAAACTCCATATCAAATGTAGCACCAAACCACCAGCTAAACCCTGGGCACCAATGCTACCACCAACAGGGAAGAAAAAATTCCCTCACAACACAGACTGCCTCAAAGCAGGGAAGAAAAAATTCCCTCACACACACAGACTTCCTCAGTCACCAGAAGCCTACCAAAAAAAACCCCTCAAAACCGTCTAGGGACCTCAAAGGTTAGGACGAGCCCCCATTTTGTTACGACTCCCGAATGCAGGTACTTCAGAGCCGCGTAACATAATTCAAAAACCAGGTTCAAGTTCAAAAATAGTTTTAATTATTCAATGGAACACAAAACCCAAACCTGATTCAAACAACCCAGTCAGGGATATGGATGGACTGACAAACAATTTAACAGTGCTCCAGCCAGCCACGTGATGGACTGTCGAACCGAAGACTCTAAAACCTGCCTAAAGAGATATAAACCTGAAACAAAATACACAAAAACACTAAGGTCAGCCCTTATCCGTCCCAATTCAATATTTGTTAACAAGTAATGGTGAAAGTACACAAAGTTCTATGCCATGTGGCCAGGCCTTCCGCAGCTCACACCAGCAGTCTGCTCACAAGTCAGGGTCGACGAAAAAGAGAGAATCCTGGGAGACTCTGGTATTTAAGCTTCAGATGAGTCACCCGTCACCTGACGCAGCTTGGCCAATCGGGTACAGGAGCCTTTAACCCCGTGATTCCAGACTCACAGCCACGAGGCCTGCACTCGGGAGAAAAACAGAGAAAGGTAAGTACATAGCATTCACCAGGGGGGGGGGAGTGCCTAACACTAGGTAACCAGACCATAATAGTGCCAAAACACAGAGCCAGTAGTCCAACCAAAACAATAGATCATATTTGCTGAGATCGGGGTGTGGTTAGTGTTGTGCAATGTTCAAGAGCCTGGGTTGCTGGCACGAAACTGTTCTTGAACCTGGAGGACACGGTTTTTAAGCTCGTGTACCTCCTTCCTGATGGTGGTGGCAAGATGAAAATGTAGCCAGGGTGGTCTTTGATGATATTAGCTGCCTTTCTGAGACAGCACCTCCTGTAAATCCCTTTGATGGTGGGGAGGTCATTACTCATGATGGTCCTGGCAATATCTGGGCACTTTCTGCAGACTCCTTTGTTCCTGAACCATAATGCAACCAATCAGTATGCTCAATAAGTCGCATTGTCTGTAACAGCTAACAATGGCCTATTTCCTTTATCATCGTTACTTTTTTGCTTATCTTTCATTCATGTGTTCTATATCTCTCTATATCTCCATCTATATCTCATGTTTCCCTTTCCCCTGACCCTCAGTCTGAAGAAGGGTCTCAACCCAAAACATCACCCATTCCTTTTGTCAGAGATGTTGTCTGACCCGCTGAGTTACTCCAGCTTTTTGTGTCTATCTTCGGTTTAAACCAACGTCTTTCCTAAACAGGCAGTATGCTCTCTTCCTTACATCTCTGATAGTTCAATAGAATACTCAGCAGTATACCAAATCTCCTTCATCTTCTAAGGAAATAGAGGCTTTCATGAGCTTACTTTTTGATTGCATCAACATGCTGGGATATGCACACCCAGGAACTTGAATCTGTTGATTCACTCTACCACCGTGATGGAGGGAAGAAATGTGACCATGCTGTAATCAAATAGGCTATATTGTTCCAGATGTCATGAGCTTCAGCAAGAAAATACAGGTAACGTTGGAAACACTCAGCAGGCTATGTAGCCTCTGCAGAAAAAAACAATTAACACCTCAGGTTCAGGTCTTGTAATCGTACCTGAAATATTAATCATTTTTCTTCCTATAGATGCTGCCTGACCTGTTGAGTGTTTCCAGCATTTTCTGTTTTTTTCTCACATTTTCAGCATCAGCACTTTTTTTATTAATTTTGAGCTTCTTTAGCATTATCCCGTCAGGCTCATGAATTGTGATTTTGTGGATAATGTCAAAGAAGTCAGATTTGAGCTGAGTTGGTTGTCACAGATAAACAAGATATACAGAATTCAACCTGCTCTTGTAGACATGGTGTTTGTATCACTGACCTTTGGTTTCTGGTCAATGGTCTTTAATTGGATGGATAAATGGGGGTCCACATTTCTCCCAAAGAAACTCAACATCATCCACTGGCAGCTTCTGTAGAAAGAGAAACAGTTAACACTCTTCATCGGACCGTTTAGACTTTACTGTGGACTTTAGAGATACAGTGCAGAAACAGGCCCTTTGACCCACCAAATTCACTAGGGACAATTCTCAACTTTTTTTACAAAAGCCAATTAACCTACAAACTTGTACCCAGACAAAGCCCATGCGATCCCAGGAAGAACGTACATACTCCCTATAGACAGCATCCATTGTCAGGATCGAACCCGTGTCTCTGGAGCTGAAAGGCAGCAACTCTGCCACTGCGCCACTGTTCAGCCCAAACACACTGTGACCCAAAATAGTAATCATTTTGCTTTCCACAATTGCTGCCTGACCTGCTGAGACATCCCAAGATGTTGATGCCAATGCCGTTGAATGCCAGGGGATTCACTTAGGGCATGCTGCCTATCAGCATCAGCTACTGTACAAAGAAGTCTGTTGCTTTGTGTCCCTCAAAGACTCAAGCTGAGCATTGCTGGGCATTGCATTGGATAAGTAGTTAGTGGTCAATAGCACTGTCAAAGACAACTTTTTCTGGTGATTGAAAATGAATTGGGCTTGGTAATTAGATTGATTTTGGTGAATGGTGCATCAGTGATGGAGGAAATACGAGTTTAAGGATTAAGATAAAAAAACAGATGCCAATCAGCCAGTGAATGATGTTGAGTTTCGAGAGACTTCTTGGACCTCCATTCATCCAAGTAATTAAAGATCATTCCATCATATCCCTGATGAACCCTGGGGATGGTCCTTGGGGATGTTAAATATTTTTGAAACGTGGCTGTATTTATAAACTCTACCTTCATTCTTTGACTGCTGCTTAGCCTTCATTTTCCTGGTGACTGGAAAAGAGTATATATAATCTCAAATTTTCTTTAGTTCTCCTATATTATCTGCCCTAATAATATTTGGTTTGTTTTCTCTGGAAAGTCCGATGTTGCAAGGAAACCTGCGAGAAGTGTATACATTTCCAAGAGACATAGACAGTCAAAATCTTATTTTCCCAGGACATAGCTTTGAGGTGAGAGGGACAAAGTTTAAAGGAGAAGTGCAGGGCAAGATTTTTACACAGATTGTGGTGAGTACCTGGAACGTGCTGTGGGGCGTGATGCTTGAAGCGGATAGATTAGTGACATTTAAAAAACTTTTGGATAAGGATATGGATTAGTTTAGTTTAGAGATACAGAGTCCACACCGACCAACCTGTACATTAGTTCAATCCTACATAATAGAGACAATTTACCAAAGCCAATTCACCTACAAACCCACACATCTTTGGAATGTGGAAGGAAACTGGAAACACCCGAAGGAAACCCACGGGGTCACAGGGAGAATGTGAAAACGTGCATACTCTATACAAACAGCACCTGAGATCAGGATCGAATCTGGGTCTCTGGTGCTGTAAGGCAGCATCTCTACCACTGCGCCACTGTGCCGCCTCATAGTGCCGACGCATATACAGGTAATGGAGGGATATGGGTCATGTGCCGGTAAGTTCATGATGGTCTTGGCATGTTTGGCACAGACGTTATGGACCAAAGGGCCTGTTCTTGTGCTGTGCTGCTCAATGTTCTCTGCTCTATGTTAAGTGGTGATATAAAGTTCTATTCTCTAAGGAGAGTCAAAATTCTGTGGCAGCGTAAATGAAGCAGTGGAGGTATTTCCCAGAGGGTCAAGGATCAAAAGAAATATAGCCTGTTGGATATCGGAAGTCTTCTTGCCCGAACACACAATGGCTATAATGTCAGATGCAAAGTGGTGGAGTTAAACCCCTGTCTCACGGTGTGAGTCCACCCAAGAGTGAGCCCGAGTTAAAAACAAATCAAACTCGTGGTAATCACGTGGAATTAACGTAGCGGGAACGTCGGAACTCGTGGACTTAACTTAGCGACTCATAACGCTAATGGCAGGCACTCAGGAAACTTGATAACTCGTGAAAATGTTTCATCATGTTGAAAGATTTCCACGAGTCAAATTTACTCTTGAAGGAAAAAAGTGAAACTTTTAAACTCGTTGTAATACCGTAGTAGCCCGTGAGTTTACCGTAGTGGCTCATGAGTAACTCGTGGGTTTGGCCTGAGTGCCAGAAGTGAAATGTTGAAGATTAGTCAGATCTTAATGGGAAATGAATGAATGAATGGATGGATATAGGTGTCTGAAATTAACTTGGATACTTTCGATGGGAGAGAGCCGCCGATGAAGCTGAAGGTACAGAGCGAAGGTGGGGGCTCAAGCATTGATGGGAAGGGTTAACACCGGGCGGGACCCGTGAAAAGTGACCATATTGAGGGAATTCCCATGTATATGAAGCAGAGAGAAACGTGAGTTCTACATTGATTATGTTTGAGCCAGCGAGGAGACATTTCTTCAGATAATGATTTTACAATGTGAGGTGACATTATAAGCCATGGGAGATAGACACAAAACGCTGGAGTAACTCAGCGGGGCAGACAGCATCTCTGGAGAAAAGGAATTGGTGACGTTTCGGGTCGAGACCCTTCTTCAGACTGGTTTTGTGCTGTGCTGTTGCTGTATCTCTGGAGAGAATTAATGTGTCACGACCCGAAACGTCACCCATTCCTTTTCTCCAGAGATGCTGCCTGTCCCGCTGAGTTACTCCAGCATTCTGTGTCCATCTTCGCTGGCGAGGAACCATGCCTGCCCTTTGCAAGTTTTCGCTCTCGAACACAGATGGCAGCGGATTATTAGGGGAAGAAACTCGCGTTCCTGCCGCATGACGTGTTTGACCACCTGCCTCCGCTACTCAAGGAGCTTGTGCTGAGCGGTAACCAGCTGCGGAGCTTCAACTGGGGCAGGCTTTACCTGCTAGGCAGGTTGGAGCTGCTGGATGTCAGTAGCAACCTATTGACCACGGTGCCTCGCATGCTGTCCAACTGCACCCAGACCCTGCGCGTCTTCAACCTCACCCGCAACAAGATCTCCAAACTGACCAAGGACTTACTGTGGGACGTGACCTCCCTGCAGTACCTGGATCTCAGCCTCAACAACCTGAAGACCATCCAGGCCTCCAGATTCCCAGACAGCGCCATCAAACACCTTCGGGTGCTGCGGCTAAGCGGCAACCACTTTCTCTGAACCTGCGACGCCAGGTGGTTCGTGTGGTGGATCAATCAGACCATGGTCCACATCCCTTGCCTGGTCACCGATGTCACCTGCACCTCCCCCAAAGCCCACTGCAGCCACGGCGTCGTCATGGTGGACCTGCACATTGGCCTCTACACTTTCTCCGCCTTGATCACCCTCTTGCTCCTCTATTTGATACTTAAAACAGGCCTTCATTCACTGTGGTGCAGCGGTAGAGTTGCTGCCTGACAGCGAATGCAGCGTCGGAGACCCGGGATAGATCCCAACTACGGGTGCTGTCTGTACTGAGTTTGTAAGTTCTCCCCGTGACCTGCATGGGTTTTCTCCGAGATCCTCCCCACACTCCAAAGACGTACAGGTTTGTAGGCTAATTGGCTTGGTGAATGTAAAAATGTCCATAGTGGGTGTAGGATGGTGTTAGTGTGCGGGGATCGCTGGTCGGCGCAGACCCGGTTGTCCGAAGGGCCTGTTTCCGCTCTGTATCTCTAAGCTAAACTAAACTAACAGGGGAGAACACTGGACCTTCTTGGTCAGTTTATTATTTTACACTTATATACATTACACAGATCACGGAGTCTGAAATAAAGCTGGCAAGCCGAGGTCATGCAAGAAACAGAGGAAAACGGGAGACGATTTTATTCAGCAACTCCGTTCTGGCAGAACATCTATCCTGTGTTAAGAAACCTAACTTTCAGGGGATTTCAATTTTGAGTTCAACTTCTGCCTGAATTTAATCGATTTACAAAACCTTTGAAGTTCTCCCTGCAGTCCGTTTCTTAAACACCTTTACGTTTTGCACTTTTTTTGACAGCCAAGTACTTTAAATGTCATGTATTGCATTGTAGCAATGATAGGCAACGATTTGATAAAAGGTTAAACCTGTTTTTTTTGTTTGCAAACACACAGTAGTTAATTACATGACAAGAGAAGCTTGCAGCTACATAAAAGCCACGGAGAAGCTGATCATCGGGGCAGTTCTGTCCATGGTCATGGGAGGCTTTTTATAGTTAAAAAAACTGCATGACATTTTTATCCATGTGATGATTTTTCCGCACGTCGGTAGTCGTTGTTGGCTCAAGAGTAACTCGGGAGAGGAACTTGGTAACTCGGGAGCGGAACTTGGTACATCGCAGAAATGAGAAGTAAACGACAAACGTAGACATACACGTGGGAACTCGTTTAACCTCGTGAACATAAACTTGGAATCTCGTAGACAACCACAAGTTAGATTTTTTTCTTTTACTCGGGATAACTCGTGGGTGGACTCGCACTGTGAGACAGGGGCTTAACTCAGCAGGTCGGGTAGCATCTATGAAGAACATGATTGGTGACTTTTCAACTGAAACGTTGCAGTGTATAGTTGTGTACAGTTTTGGTCTCCTAATTTGAGGAAGGACATCCTTGTGATTGAAGCAGTGCAGCGTAGGTTCACGAGATTGATCCCTGGGATGGCGGGACTGTCATCTGAGGAAAGATTAAAAAGACTAGGCTTGTATTCACTGGAGTTTAGAAGGATGAGGGGAAATCTTATAGAAACATATAAAATTATAAAAGGACTGGACAAGCTAGATGCAGGAAAAATGTTCCCAATGTTGGGCGAGTCCAGAACCAGGGGCCACAGTTATAGAATAAAGGGGGGGTCATTTAAGACTGAGGTGAGAAAAAACTTTTTCACCCAGAGAGTTGTGAATTTATGGAATTCCCTGCCACAGAGGGCAGTGGAGGCCAAATCACTGGATGGATTTAAGAGAGAGTTAGATGGAGCTCTAGGGGCTAGTGGAGTCAAGGGATATGGGGAGAAGGCAGGCACGGGTTATTGATAGGGGACGATCAGCCATGATCGCAATGAATGGCGGTGCTGGCTCGAAGGGCCGAATGGCCTCCTCCTGCACCTATTTTCTATGTATCTATCCTTTTTCTCGAGAAATGTTGCCTGACCTGCTGAGTTATTCCAGCACTTTGTGTCTATCCTTGTGACTTCATTTGGTTATAATGCCCTTGGTTCTGTACTCTGTACCTTTCTCTTTGCTCTACCTATTGTACTTGAGTTTGGTTTGTAAAGTATTATTTGACATTATTATTTATATTATTTGAGCAAAGAGGTCCTTCTGCAGTTGTACAGAGCCCTAGTGAGACCACACCTGGAGTATTGTGTGCAGTTTTGGTCCCCTAATTTGAGGAAGGACATTCTTGCTATTGAGGGAGTGCAGCGTAGGTTTACAAGGTTAATTCCAGGGATAGCGGGACTGTCATATGCTGAGAGAATGGAGCTGCTGGGCTTGTACACTCTGGAGTTTAGAAGGATGAGATGAGATCGCATTGAAACATATAATATTGTTAAGGGCTTGGACATGCTAGAGGCAGGAAACATGTTCCCTATGTTGGGGGAGTCCAGAACCAAGGGCCACAGTTTAAGAATAAGGAGTAAGTCATTTAGAACGGAGACGAGGAAACATTTTTTCTCACAGAGAGTGGTGAGTGTGGAATTCTCTGCACTGGTGGAGGCAGGTTCTCTGGATGCTTTCAAGAAAGGGCTAGATAGGGCTCTTATAAATAGCGGAGTCAGGAGATATGGGGAGAAGGCAGGAATGGGGTACTGATTGTGGATGATCAGCCATGATCACATTGAATGGTGATGCTGGCTCGAAGGGCCAAATGGCCTACTCCTGCACCTATTGTCTATTGTCTATTGGCTTGATCGGAAAACATGCAAAACAAAGCTTTTCACTCGGTGCACGTGACAATAATAAACCTAAATTTAAATCTGAATAGCTTGTCAAAGCTTACCCATGAAGAATGTCTACGGGTAACTTATTGGAAAGCTGTGTCTCACTACTTGTCACAGCATTTACGAGTAGACAAAAGTCAAAAATATTCTTGCAGCATGAAACAGCAATCTGAAACATGATAATGACCATGCAAGACAAAAATGTAATTGATGTGAAACAAGGATGGACTTGGCAACAGTGAAGTGAGACAGCAACAGACAGACTGTACTGTGACATGGGTTGAGTAAGCAGATTCCCATCCAATATTCTGCACTGTGGACAATAAATGTGTTTACATTGGAGCATCTCGATCTGGTGTTGGAAAACATAGGTTGTAGACACTTAACTTTGCATAGCTTTGGCAGATGGTACATTTGTGCTAAAAAGAAAACCTCAATATATAATATTTTATTTGATGAAGCTTATTCACAAAAGTGGGGGGGGGGGGTGGGGGGGGATTGTCAGACAGCACAGCTGAAGGAACAGGTCCACTCTTAACCCTGGGTGCAATGCCACAAAGGAGTGATTGTTGTGGAGGGAGATGTGCCAAAGACGCCCTGTCAAGGCTGGATATGCAGCTTGACATTACAATTCACCAGGTTCCGCATCGATGAATTATGTGTCTGCAACCAAATGAAAAGCTGCTTTGCCAAATTAAACTTCTGAAAACAGATAGGCCCAGGCCATTCTACAAACCAGCTGCTCGCCTCCCCTCTCCCCTCCACCCCTCCCCGTCCCCCACCCTACCCCCACCCCCCACTCTCGTCCACCCCCCCCCCACCTCCCTCCAATGCTGCACCCCCTTCGACTCCATCCGCACTTCATGATGTCTGGAAAACAGCCAATACAGTCATCGACCTTTCACAACCTGGTCATCTGACCGAAGGAAAGTATTGATTGAAATATAGGTCCTCCCTGGTTTACGGCATCCAACTTATGGGCACCCCTTACAGACGAATGAAGGTTTGGAGACCGGTGGGATGGATGGAGGTGGACTTGCTGGCTGTTGCGGGGATGCAAGCATCTTCAGCCCAGTGGGAACGTGATGTTTCCCTATGCCATCTCTCCCAACCCTGACCCTTACCCACATGTCAACCTGCCTTACAGCGCCGGAGACCTGGGTTAAATCCTGACTAGGGCTGCTGTCCATCCCACCGGTCTCCAAACCTTCATTCACAGACTTCATTCACAGGAAATGCACAGACTTTTACTCAGGGTCGGGGCATCAAAAAGTAGAGAACACGGGTTTAAGGTGAGAGGGCAAGATTTAATAGAAAGCTGAGGAGCAGCTTCTTTACACAGAGGGTAGTAGGCAACGTTGCCTATTTCCTTCGTTCCATAGATGCTGCTGCACCCGCTGAGTTTCTCCAGCATTTGTGTGTGTGGGTGGGAGTAGGGGGGAGGGGGTGGGGGGGGAGAGAGATAAGGCAGCCTGAAGAAAGGGTCGCCTGTCCATTTCCCTCCGTAGATGCTGCCTGGCCCGCGGAGTTCCTACAGTCTTAGAAACTGCTTTAGACAAAAAGAGACACAAACTGCTGGAGTAAAATAGCTCAGCAAGTGAGGTACCTGAACACTCAAAAATGAAAAAGAATGAAAATGTGATTATTTCACCTCCCTTCAACTATTTTGTGTTTCAGCATGAGAGGGATTATAACATTAGAAACATTCATCTTGTAGTGATGTGTTAATGAAGAATTGCAGACATCAATCTGATAGTAAAAAATATATTTATTTAACAATGAGGTAAAACAAGCACTGACAATCAAACTGCTCAGTTACTCACCGTTCGCAGGAGTTCCCACGGTACCCGCAAGAGTTATTACGGATATCGCACGGATATCGCACTGGCCACTTGTTCATACAATGTTGCAATGCTCAACCACAAGTGTACAAGTCACTCTTGGAGAAATTCAAACTTTCTTGAATTTTCTCCCGAGTGACCAAGTTACACGATTACCTGCCGTTAGCGCCACGGTGGTCCACAGTGGTCCACGAATGCCGTACTGTTATCGCACGAGGTTCCCACGATGTTAAACTCTGGTTCACTCTTGCGTCAAGTCGCCCCGTGAAAAGGTCACTTAATGTCAAGCTGTCCATACAGAGTTTGTACGTTCTCCTTGTGACCGCATGTGTTTTTTCCGGGTTTCCTCCTACATTCCAAAGACCTGCAGGTTTGAAGGCTAATTGAATTGTGTAAATTGTCCTTAGTGTCTAGGATAGAACTAGTGTATGGGCGATTGCTGGTCAGCATGGCTTCGGTGGGTTGAAGGGAATTTTTCTACACAGTGTGTCTAAACTAAACTAAACCAAAGCAAGCGGAGCTAAGAGTACTGAGCAGACACACTTGCTGAGTGAGGCTGGCTGGCAGCCACTCGCCCATCACAGCTGTCTCACTGATCCTCTCCCCCACGCTGTTTCCATTCATTTCTGACTTACGCTCCGTTCAAGTTACGAACATTTCTTAGAAACGGGGCCCAGGTGTAACCTGCGGATCTATATACTGCAAAAAACTGATCTAAACAGTTATATTGCGAGGTTAAGTAGAGGATAATTCCTGTTTTTGTAAATTGGCAACATCACGTAAATCTTTGGTAGCTCACCTTGGGAGACAGCGCCAGAATAAATATGGAAGTAATTGACTTTCTTTGTCTTTTTCTACAGTATATCCTTTGTAACATGTTTTATTTTTAATGGTGAATTGATTTGGAGCTAATGCTGAGTGAACTGCCCAACTTGCATTGCAGATGTGGCAAAACAGCACAGTGGCACAGTTGCTGCCTTACAGCACCAGAGACCCTGACTATGGGTGCTGTCTGTACGGAGTTTGTGCGTTCTCCCCGTGACCTGCGTGGGCTTTCTCTGGAATCTCCGGTTTCCTCCCACACTCAAGTCGCACAGGGTTGTAAGTTAATTGGTTTGGTATAATTGTAACGTATCAAGTATGTGTAGTATAGTGTTGCTATGCAAGGATTGCTATTTGGCATGGACTTGGTGGGCCAAAGGGCTTGGTTCCACACTGTATCTCTAAACTAAACTAAACTAAACTAAACTAAACTAAACTAAACTAAACTAAACTAAACTAAACGTAATATTTTCAGGTAGAAAGATTTTAAATGTGACACTTGTAAGATTTAATGAACTTGTTTACTTGCAATGTTTGGTGGTCTGGGGAAGCACATTAAATGGCAACAGTGCTGTATGTCGATGATCGATTTGGGTTTAGATCTGGTGCTTGGAAATTTAAATATATCCAATGCCCCATGACAACTGTATTGAGTTTACGCAATTTAAGGCCTTCCCTTAAATTCCATAGTTTAGTTTAGAGATACAGCGTGTAAACAGGCCCTTTGGCCCACCGACTCCATGCCAACCAGCGATTACCATACACTAGCACTATCCTACACACTAGTGACAATCTACATGTTATCAAAGCCAATTAACCAACAAACCTGTACGTCTTTGGAGTATGTGAGGAACTGGGAGCACCCTGGGAAAATCCAAGTGGTCAGAGGGAGAACGTACAAACTCCGTACCGACTGCACCTGTAGTCAAGATTGAACCCGGGTCTCTAGTGTTGTAAGGCAGCAAGTCTACCGCAGTGCCACCATGCCTTCATTTGTGTGCTGACCAGGAAATTAGGCCCACTGCTGCAAGGGTCCGAGAAACGAGAGACTTGTTGAAATGGGAAGAGCTGAGGAATGGAAGGATAGGGATCAGGCTTTGGATATAGGTGGTGTAGATGGGTCAAAGTCGGAGGTTGGGTGATCAGTGAGTGTGGGTTGTGGAGTTTTCAAGTTACCAATGTGTGGTGGAGTTTGGGCTATGGTGAATATGGGTTCTGATCATGGGCGGATCTGTGTGTAAGGGTCTATTCTTTAGAAGTCTCTGGTGAGTTCCATTCGGCTCTGAAGAGGAGAAGATATATGTGCGTGAATACTGTTAATGTGAGTATTTTGTTGAACACCAGCTATTATGTGGTCCTGTCAGTGTGAGATCTTGGACCCAATCATGAGATCTAAGACAATTGGAGACCAGGCTCGACTATTCAGATTTAGTGCATGTGCACACACACAAATCTATATATTTATATCCATGCCTGTATTCCAAGAACTTCGTATTCCTCCCACACTCACTCCAAAGACGAACAGGTTTATAGGTTAATTGGCTTGGTATAAATGTATTAAAAAATTATTCTTAGTTTAGGTTACTGTTAATGCCAATCACTGGTTAGTGTGGACTCGGTGGGCCGAAGAGCCTGTTTCCATGCTGTATCTCTTAGCTAAACAGACTAAACATGCAGATGCTGGTTTACAAATAAAGACATAAAGTGCTGGAGTAACTCAATGGGTCAGACAGCATCTCTGGTGAAAATGGAGAAGTGACATTCTGGGTTAGGTCCCTTCTGATTGTTGGTGGGTGGGGTGGGGTGGGGGGTAAGAAAGCTGAGAGAGACGTGAGGCAGGACTAAAGGGCCTGTTCCAACAACGCAACTTTTCAGCGACTGTCTTCGACCTTCAAGCTCGAGGGCACTCGCCTGAAAAACCCCGAGCTGGATCGACCGTTAGCGATGAAACCGCGAGCTGGATCGACCATCAGCACACACACACACACAAACACACACACACACAAACACACACGCACACACAAACACATCACAAAGGAGTTGTCCAGGGAAAGCATGGGAATTCACACCCGCGATGAACAGGAAGGTAAAAGATGGCTGGCACGGTGTACGGTAAGTCCTTTAGAGGACTGCGGGGAGGGGGGAGAAGGGGGGAGAAGGAGTGGAGACACTTTTAAGAAGCCAAACAACTTTTAATAAAGTTTAGCAGGCATTTAACATTACCGGTCGGTTTTTCTTGGTTCTGAAAACTCCAATGAGCCAATTAAAATGCCCGGTCAGCAAAGGAGATTGCCGACGGCTACCTTGACTGCCTATAACTACATAGCGACCCCACTACCACTGCACTACGAGTTCAAAAGAACCATGCCGACCAATTTTTACTTGCGACCAAACTGAGGCCGCGAGTACGCGGGAACTTCCCTCGAGCATGAAGGATAGTTACAGTGACCTCCTAGAACCACATGTCGACCAAGCTGCGAGTTTGAGTCAAGCGCAAACACTTCTAAATTCACAAATTAGGTCCCCGCAGTGGGACAGGCCCTTAAGCCTGGCAAGTAATGGGTGTCCATATACCTCTTTCCTCACCACCATCCAGGGATGTCAGCAGTCTTTCCAGGTGAGACAAAAGTTTCACGTGCACCTCCTCTAATCTCATCTACTGCATCCAATGTGGTCTCCTATACATCGGCGAGACCAAGCATAGACTTGGCGACTGTTTCGCCGAACACCTGCGCCAAAATCTACTGGATCTCCCGATTGCTAATCATTTTAACCTCTTCCCATTCCCATACTGACATTTCTGCCCCGTGCCTTAGGTAATTAACCTCCCCTCCTCCCTCTTCTTCCCACCCCCTTCCTTTTTCTTTTTCCTGCCCCCCCCCCCACCACCACCCCCCACCTCCCCTGTGCCCTACCTGGACTCACACCTGTCCTCCATGTCCTCACCGGTGAGTTACTCCAGCACTTTGTGTCTTTATTTCCGGTTGAGATTGGTCAGTGGATTTAAAAGATAAGTTCCTTGCAAAACTATGCATGTTTTGCTATGATAAAGTATATCAAATATTATTCCTGCTAAGAGATGCTTGATCAGTGACAATGCTGAAAAAAATCAGGTTCTATGTAAATTCAAACTTTACTGACAATCATTCAACTTATGGAGATTTAAACCATTCATTAAAGATGCAAAATATTGTGGGATCCAACAATAAAATTATTCTTTCTTTTATTTCAGAATGAAAGGATAATGATATAGCTACACACTACATGCTGAACAAAGGCACTCCCTGTTTTAGTTGAGTATAAATAATCTCTGTGGACTTTGGAAGGTGTTTGAGCAGTAGGAGAGATTGGTGGAACTGCCCAGCCAGATGTCCCACTGTCAGCAAAGTGTCCTTTCAAATAGTGTGAGATGCAACAAAGGTGGCATAGTGTCGCAGCGGAAGAGTTGCTGCCTTACAGTGCCAGAGATCCAGGTTCAATCCTGCCTATGGGTGCTGTCTGCATGGAGTTCGTACGTTCTCCCTGTGACTGCGTGGGTTTCCTCCCACATTTCAAAATCGTAAAGTTTTGTAGGTTAATTGGCTTTGGTAAAAATTGTAAATTGTCCCATGTGTGTAGGATAGTGCGAGTGTATGGGGTAATCACTGGTTGACGCCGACTCGGTGGGCCAAAGCCTGTTTCCATGTTGTATCTCTAAAGTCTAAAGCGTAAAGATGCTGCCTTGTGCTCTGTTGGAATGAGATAAAGTTGTGTCATGCCAAACTTTGAATTCCATGTTAATTGTTGAAATAATCAGGTCATTAGGTATAGGACCGATGTCATGGGGAGGTCAGATGAATTACATGGATCATGATCAGAAATCCTCACTACAAATTTTCAATTGATGCAGTTCCACTTAGGAAATGATTGAGAACATAATTTGCTCAATAAAAATCTAAAATGAACCGTGTAACATTGAAAAAAGAGCTACACTGCATTAAATTCTAGTCAATAACAGCTGTGATTTTGGATGTTATGCATAAAACTCTAGGAAGTGAATGGTTTGGTGGATAGCAGGCAATTCAGGCAGCAATGTCTACAAATTAACGCAAGGAGGAATGTTTTGGCCCCAGTAGACATAAGAACACTTTGACATAACATTTTGGCATACATTGCAGTATAGTAGCTGGAGTTGCAGTTTCTCAATTGAAATATTAAAGAAAGACTTTTCTTTTTCTCACAAAGAGTAGTTATTCTGTGGAATTCTCTGCCTCAAAGGGTAGTGGAGGCGGGTTCTCTGGATGCTTTCAAGAGAGAGCTAGATAGGGCTCTTAAAAATAGCAGAGTCAGGCGATATGGGGAGAAGGCAGGAACGGGGTACTGATTGGGGATGATCAGCCATGATCACATTGAATGGCAGTGCTGGCTCAAAAGGCCGAATGGCCTCCTCCTGCACCTATTGTCCATTGTCTATTGTCTATTGTCTATTGACTTTGTATGTCTTCTCAGGTGATACATAATCTATCCCTTATTGGCACAAGGATTTGCAGGTGCCGGATTCTTGAGCAAATTGTAAAGTGCTGGAGGAACTCCGACATCAGATCATGAGAGGAATAGGTAAGGTAAATGCACAGAGTAGGGAAATCAAGAACCAGAGGACATAGGTTTAAGGTGAGGGGGGGAAAGATTTAATAGGAACCTGAGGGGCAACTTTTTTACACAAAGGGTGGTAGGCATATGGAACAATCTGCTGGAGGTGGCAGTTGAGGCAGGTACTGTAACAATGCTTAAAAAACATTTGGACAGGGACATGGATAGGATAAGTTAGAGGGATAGGGGCCAGACACAGGCAGGTGGGATTGGTGTGGATGGGGCATGTTGGTCAGTGTGGGCAAGTTGGTCAAAAGGGCCTGCCTCCCTGCTGTATAACTCTTTGATTCCATTACTATAACTCAGCGGGCAGGCAGCATCTATGAAAGACATGGACAGGCGATGTTTCTGGTCAGGTTTGAAGAATGTTCCCGACCTGGAACGTCATACTATTTCCCTTTCCCTCCACTGCCTCCGCAGATGCTGCCTGATGAACTGAGTCCTGCAGCAATTTGTGTAAAGAACCTGTGCTACGATATTGAAGAGTGGTCTTAGTCAACAAATTAGAGCAGATATTATGGTTATTACCACATTACTGTTTGTTGAACCTTGTGAATGACATAATTTAGCCATCACATCTTTAGCACCACAAAAGTGACTACACTTCCTGAAGTGCTTCAACTCGTGTTTGGAACAATCTAATGTGAAATAAAACATTATTGAAATGGAAGATTATCTTGTCACTCTGACAGGAAACTTGACGCATACTAAGCAAATGAAGCTTGGGAGATCTGTGACATCTGGAAAGAAAACAAGAAACCACATTTGCTTCATTAGTTGGATGTAAAAATAGAAAGATTAAATGAGAACTTACCGTTTGAAGTTTGATCTTTATTTTATGAGAAGTTGAAGTGAGGGACTACATGAAGAGCCCGCTAGTCCGCATGCACTTCAATCTTTAGAGCAGCTGTATGAAACCACAGAATAGTTGCTGACCTAAGCTATAGAAGGATTAACGACCTTCGAACTACCGAATGATCTTTATGAGAAGTAGGGTTGGGAGTGGAGGGCACGTAGTCCCTCACTTCAACTTCTCATAAAATAAAGATCAAACTTCAAACGGTAAGTTCTCGTTTAATCTTTCTATTTCATTTTGAAGTCACGTGAGTGACTACGTGAAGACTTCAAAGCTCTGTGGTTTCATGCAGTAACCCAATCTGTGTGTGAAACACTTAAACAGATAAACCATTAATGGTAGAAAACATGGGTTATTAATACCATGATGCTAACTTGCATACATGGCCATTGTTCTTACCCGGACCATAGTCCCAATTGTCTTAGAGTTAGACAATAACTCATGCAACACTGTGCAGAATTCTACCTGCAAATATCCAGACATATTCAACCAACGTTTTTTTTTAATTTATTAACATGCACTATGTAAGCCTCTTGCTGTATGATTAAATAGAAGTATCCTTTCTATTGGCTGCTAATGAGCCATCAGCAATACCTTGAGACTATTGAATAACAATAAAGAAACTATCTTTCATCTCATAGGTACTAGCAAGCTCAGTGCACTTGTATACATAATGACAGCCCCCAATCTCTGCTCTGGTGGGTATGCTGTCAACTTCAAATGTACGCAATCATGTCCATTTTGCTTATGAGATCATTCCCATAACAAGCTACCCTAATGTCAGTTATGGCCCAGAGACCAAGCCAGAGATTGAGTAAAGACTGTGTTCTTAGTGCTGAGATCAGTAGCTGAAAGCATAATCATCTTAAAAATACTGCTCCCATTAGGAATACAGTAGAAGAATATTTGCATAATAATTTACTGATATACATCGCATACTACAATGAGTGTAGGCTATTAGAGTGGTCATATAAAAGACACCCTGCATAACGTCATTCTCTATAGTAACTTAAGTTACTATAGAGAATGACAAAGCAGCACAAGGAATGTCAATTGTGCGATCACATAAACGCTTCTCTGGGCTCAAACTGAAAGCCACACAAACCTCTGTTACTTCCGTTTAAAAGTAACTCACATATTTTGTTCACAAGCTTCCCATATAATCATGCAGAGCTAGCTGCCTGAGAAGACAGGCTGCCCCAGCCATCACTCGTGATCGAGTAAATAGGAATTGCTTCAGCCGCCTTAACATGGCCTGAATGAATAGGCGAAATTGGCACTATTAAATTTCGTGTTGCCTCATTCTTAATATCGCAAGAGGTATCTACTGATAACCCCTAAGTTTTATCAGCTGCAAATTTTGAATATTATCTAAAACTTGATGACACAATGCCCTTTGATCTGAGTAGGGCAGCATTGGCTTCCACCACTGTTATCAAAACACCAGATAATCTGTGCCTCATGTGTATAGATATGGCAAAGTATGCATCGTCAAGATCGATTCTCTGAATCAGTTAAATTGCTGAAAGCCAATCATCCATCTTAAACTGAGTAACTAAACACATGATGAGATTAGCCAAATGCTAACCTGATTCGGCATGCTCCATGTTTCTGTAATCTTGAGAAGTATCAGAAATATACCCCTCTAATCCTTGGCCAGACCACTCATCCTCGGATGAGATGTCACTGATTCCACTCGGAACCCCTGTTCCTCTATTGACCCTACGGACGGAATTTTTTTGGCTTCTCTTGCCGCGGAAGATGCATTATCTAGTTATTCATACGGAACACAGTTCACATGATTTAAACAGAAGCATAGCCCCATTGGAACAAAGATTCGACTGCTTTGTTGATATCCACATGGTTGGGGTCTCTTAAAAAAGATCTCCAACAGTTCCCTCTGCTGAGTGGAAATTATCATGACGCAACACTGCACTAGGTATTGCTCCACAGGTGTCGAATGGACACAGCTGAAAATATGCTTCCCAAGCCAGAAGCTCCTTTCCGGAGCCTCAATGGAGTTCCTCCGAACAGCCACCCACTCCAGTGGAGCCCCAATCTGTGCCGTAATGGCAAGTCAAATTTTACTACACCATATGGTGTATGATGAAAAATGTCCTATCTGCTGTGATAGTCACAAACGTGACCGAACAGCAACCGCTATTAAAACTGCCAGCTCTATTTATAACTACCTTAATCAGTTCTTCAGATTTTGACCAATTAAAGAACTATCTGTAGTATATTAAAATGCCCCTACAAATAGAGCACACACTATATGCTGGTCTACAGCGTATGCTGCCTCAGCAGCATCTATGTTTAAAATGTTATAGGCGTTATGGCAGCTGAGCTTACCTAGCGTCCGCTACCCTGGCCGCGGCTAACACCGGCTGCTGTTATCTTAGCAGCGATCGAAACCTAGCCGCACCGGCAGCCCCAACTCATAATGGAGCTTCCACGGTGGCCTAAAATCCGGCCGCCTGCTCCCGTATGGAACCCAAAGCCGGCAGGCAATAACCAAACCGAGCTCCTATGGAGCTTCCACGGCGGCCTCAAATTCGGCTGCTTGCTCCCGTTCGGAGCTCCAACAGTGGCAGCCGCAAATTGAATCTAGCTCCTAATGGAGCCCCAAGGCGGCCCAAGACCAGCCGCCTCCATCAGCTACTCCGGGCCCGCTGTCGCAGCGGCCCGCTGAAAGTAAAATTACTTACCAGCCAGATCAGTTTCAAACTGCTCCGACTCGCGCCCCATGTGTCGACGTAATTGACGCCCATGCGGGCTGGCGGGCTCTTCACGTAGTCACAATACAATACAATACAATACAATACAATACAATACAATACAATACAATACAATACAATACAATACAATACCTTTTATTTGTCATTTGAACCTCACATGAGGTTCAAACGAAATTTGGTTTCTGCAGCCATACAAGAAAAGAACCAAGACACACACCAACACAATTTACACAAACATCCATCACAGTGAGTCTCCTCCTCACTGTGATGGAAGGCAAAGTCTTGGCTCTCCTCTGCTCTCCATTCCTCTCCCGAAGTCGAGTTCAAAGCCCCCGGCGGGCGCTGGCAAGTCCGCGGCAAATCAAAGCCGCGCCGGGCGTTGTAAGGCCCCGCTCCAGGTCACTCTCAACCCCACAATTCGGGCGGGAGAAGTCGCCGTTGCCGGTGCCCCGCAAAGCAGTCTCCCACCGGGGACCCGCGAGCTCCCGGTGTCACCATCCACCGGAGTCGGGTCGCAGCAGTGCGCCACCGCAGCTCTCCATGCTCCGAAGCTGGCCAGCACTACGGAGGTAGGTCCACAGCTCCACGGAGGTAGGTCCGCAGCTACGCAGCAGCTCCACAGCTCCACAGCTCCACAGCTCCACAGCTCCACAGCTCCACAGGCTCCGTGACTTGAGCCTCCAGGTCGTTCCGGTGGAGGCAGCTCCACGGCGCTAGGCCCCAACGGCAATGGAGACCCGACAGGGAAAAGGTCGGGTCTCCATGCAGGGAAGAGATTTAAAGGTTTCCCCCACCCACCCCCCACCCCCCACATATACACATTTAAAAATCCGCTACAAACTAAACCCTCAACAGGACAAAAAAAAAAAAAAATACACAGACAGACTGCAGAGGCCGCTGCGACGTCGGTCTCGCCGCCCAACCCCTCATGTGACTTCGAAATGAAATACCACGGTGGTGGAATCTGTGAGCTTTGTCTCCAAAGTAAGGACTGACTAAAGGTTTATCTGTCTTTTTGCTGTGTAAAAATTGAAAATATTTTACACTTAAGTACACTGATGAGGATGTATTTATGGTGCCCAATACTGGTGTGTGAAATGTGACACTGACATGGACACATTGGAGAAAGTACAATAAAATTTTACAGCGACAACACGAGAATTGTGAGATTATGGGAAATGGGAAAACTTGAATGTAAAATGTTCTTTTTTTTAGAAATGGAAACAGGTGTGTACATTGGTACATAGGGACAGAAAAAGGTCACGCTCCTCCTCCAGATAGACCATAACTGATCTGTGATATTTCCTGCTTTTTTCAGACACACTTCAGTTTAATTTGTAGGAAGAACAATCAGACCCAGATTTAAAATTTGCAATTATCCTAGCATAAAATGGCATTTGCAGGAGATAGTCACAAATTTCTAACACCATTTGTACGTCAGGATTCGGGGTTATGGTCAAACTCCACTGCACTGTTTGGATGGAAAATAATTTCACAGTGTTAACAATTAACATATGTGGCAATTAAAAGCTATTGACTATTGACTATGTTCAAGTATTTCTGAAATTTAATTCTGAAAATCAGGGCTCAGGTTTCCAGTTTTAAGCCCAGTCCTCAAATCCCTTTTTTGGTCCAAAGTAAATAATATTATATTTGTCTACTATTGGAATATAATTTCCAGAGCTTTGTTCATTCATTTTTGTCTCATAACTTGGTACATCGGTTTACACAGCCTACAGCATTGAGGATTTTGGAAATGAAGAATTTTACCTTGTTGTCTAATGGAATGAATATTCAGATACATTGTAAAATGTTTAAAAGCTTCCACAGTTGTCACTTATGGTGTTCATGATCTTGCTGCTGCCGAAAGCTTAGTCTCCACAAACACCCGGGCTAGTAAAGATTCAGATTCAGATTCATATTAGTTTATTGTCAAATACACCAAATTCCTTGTTTGTATGAAGCTCATGGAGTAAATAGAATATATGTTAATAATGAATACAGAAATAAATACAACAAATGAATACAATGTAAACAGAATGGTGCAAAGATTGTAGTGCAATCTGGAGTAGTGCAAAAAAACCTAAAGTACAACACAGGGAGCACAGATTTAATCCTGAACTCGGGTGTTGTCTGTGTGGAGTTTGCACTTTCTTCCCGTGTCCATGTGGGTTCCTCTGGCTGCTCCGGTTTCATCCCGCATTCAAAATCAACATGCGAGTTTGTAGGTTAATTGGTTGCTATAAATTGTTGCTATGTGATAGGAGTGGATGAGAAATTGGGATAACATAGAACTAGTGTGAATGGGTGATCGATGGACAGCATGGGCTCAATGGGCCTTTCAATACTGTATCTATAAACTAAATTATAATAATGGAATGTACACAAAATTGCTGGGGAAACTCAGCGGGTGCAGCAGCATCTATGGAGCGAAGGAAATAGGCGACGTTTCGGGCCGAAACCCTTCTTCAGACTGATGGGGGGTGGGAGAAAGAAGGAAAAGGGGAGGAGGAGGAGGAGCCCGAGGGCGGGCGGATGGGAGGAGACAGCTAGAGGGTTAAGGAAGGGGAGGAGACAGCACGGGCTAGCAAAATTGGGAGAATTCAATGTTAATGCCATAAGGACACAAGGTCCCCAGACGAAATATGAGGTGCTGTTCCTCCAATTTCCGCTGTTGCTCACTCTGGCAATGGAGGAGACCCAGGACAGAGAGGTCGGATTGGGAATGGGAGGGGGAGTTGAAGTGCTGAGCCACCGGGAGTTCAGGTAGGTTATTGCGGACTGAGCGGAGGTGTTCGGCGAAACGATCGCCCAACCTACGCTTGGTCTCCCCGATGTAAATCAGCTGACATCTAGAGCAGCGGATGCAGTAGATGAGGTTGGAGGAGATACAGGTGAACCTTTGTCGCACCTGGAACGACTGCTTGGGTCCTTGAATGGAGTCGAGGGGGGAGGTGAAGGGACAGGTGTTGCATTTCTTGCGGTTGCAACGGAAAGTGCCCGGGGAGGGGGTGGTGCAGGAGGGAAGGGAAGAATTGACGAGGGAGTTGCGGAGGGAGCGGTCTTTGTGGAAGGCAGACATGGGGGGAGATGGGAAGATGTGGCGAGTGGTGGGGTCACGTTGGAGGTGGCGGAAATGGCGGAGGATTATGTGTTGTATTTGGCGGCTAGTGGGGTGAAAGGTAAGGACCAGAGGGACTCTGCCCTTGTTGCGAGTGCGGGGATGGGGAGAGAGAGCAGTGTTACGGGGTATGGATGAGACCCTGGTGTGAGCCTCATCTGTGGTGGCGGAGGGGAATCCCCGTTCCCTGAAGAACGAGGACATTTCCGATGCCCTGGTGTGGAATGTCTCATCCTGGGAACAGATGCGGCGTAGGCGGAGGAATTGGGAGTAGGGGATGGAGTCTTTACAGGGGGCAGGGTGGGAAGACGTGTAGTCCAGATAGCCATGTGAGTCAGTGGGTTTGTTTTTATGAGTTATAATAATGGAATAACTGAATGAGATAAGGTTGAGTAAGATTGCATGGCAGCATTCTGGAACGGTAGTTGAAAGAGACAATTGGTTCAGGAGCTTGAAAGCAGTGGTTCTGGAAGGAGTTGTGTTGGATATCTAAGCTTTCACACTCCTTTATCTTCTTCCGGTAGGTAGAAGAGAGAAAAGGGAATGGTCAGGATGGCTGGCATCCTTGGTGAAACAGCTTTCCTGATGCCTCACAGAGTGAAAATGGACTGGATGAAAAGAAGTGATAAACCTGTTGCGGAGTAATATGTGTTCTCTGCTCTCTGCAGGTTCAGGTGGTCAAGAGAAGAACATTTCCATATCAGGCTGAGATGCATCCCATCAAAATACTTTTTATAGCTATCTGTAGAGGTTCAAGAGCATCCTCATGGACATGCCAAATCTTCACAAACATCAAAGAAAATAAATACGCTGATGCACTTTCTTGGTCATCGCATCAGTGTGAAGGGACCAAGTCAGTTATGGACCCGACCCAAAACTTCACCCTTCCTTTTTCTACAGCCATGCTGCCTGACCCAGTATAAACCAGCATCTGTAGTTCTTTATTTCAACTAGTTTGCTGGTGATATGGATGCCTGTATTCGGATGCTACATATGGATACTTGTACTCACTAGAATTTAGAAGATTGAGGGGGGATCTTATAGAAACTTACAAAATTCTTAAGGGGTTGGACAGGCTAGATGCAGGAAGATTGTTCCCGATGTTGGGGAAGTCCAGAACAAGGGGTCACAGTTTAAGGATAAGGGGGAAATCTTTTAAGACCGAGATGAGGAAAACATTTTTCACACAGAGAGTGGTGAATCTCTGGAATTCTCTGCCACAGAAGGTAGTTGAGGCCAGTTCATTGGCTATATTTAAGAGGGTGTTAGATGTGGCCCTTGTGGCTAAAGAGATTGGGGGTATGGAGAGAAGGCAGGTACAGGATACTGAGTTGGATGATCAGCCATGATCATATTGAATGGCGGTGCAGGCTCGAAGGGCCGAATGGCCTACTCCTGCACCTATTTTCTATGTTTCTATGTCTTTGAAGGTGTCAACCATCTCTACAGCAGCTCTGTGGAAGAGGTCAGGGTTATGTTCACCCTGCACCACCCAGCGACCTATGACGGGTGCAGGCAGTCGCCGAAAAAGTCGCGTAAGTGGGACAGGCCCTTTATATTATTATTTTCAAACATATTTTGGTGGTGGAAATAAATGCCTTTTTATGCCTTTTTAGTCACTAAATGCCTTTTTCGTGCCTTTTTTTGTAATCGTATTTTGCCTTTTTGCCTGCCTATTTCAGAGTTTTTTAGTGCCTAAACATCCTGGCTCTAGTTATGTATGTAGTTCAATTGCTTTAAAGTGAAAATTAATACTCTATACTGGAACTGGATGCAAATGCTTTTATAGGTTGCCGGAAGCAAGCATAATCTATTTCACGCCATTGTCACTTTCAGACTTGAAACCATGATAACAGGAGAGTACATTAATAAATTAGTATTAATGTTTTAGTTGTGTACACACATTGAGTTAATTTCATTTTGTTCAGTATTCAGTTAATAAACAATACGGTATAATAAGTATTGTATATTATACTAAAAGTATATATTTTTAACTGGCAACTGGTCTCCACGTTTATTAAGATAGCTGAGACACTATTAGGTAATTGTAATTTGAATCACAGAACTTCTGACGTTGATTAATCTTCATTGACTCTTTACTCTGTCCCACTGTTGTAGCTTATGGTTACAGCAGGCTTGATGGTAGCATGCCATTGCACTGAGAATCCCAACAAGTTAAAAGCATTAAATACCTTAGCAACAATTAGCATTGGCATTATGTAAAGGAAACACAGAGGTTCCGATATTCGTGTGAATGACTGAAACCTGTGGTAACTTCAACTGATAAGTCAGACTGCTCAATGCTTAACTACGTTGATTTATGATGACCTCGGAGAGCAATGTATTCAAAGTTTGTTTCACAATTTGAGAATATTGGATTGTCCTCAGAACAACTGTCCAATAAATCTCATGAATTATCTCAGGAAAAGGTTGGCGGAGTTTAGTTTTGTGTCTTTTGTCCATCAGTATCTAAGGCCATGATAAGGTTGATAGCAAGGTCATGACTGCCACAGTTTATTTCAGATCTCTATTCTAATGGGTGGAGAACTAAATTTAAGCGATTGGATAAAAGTTAAAAATATATATTTCACTTAATTATAAACTGCACATGCCACTCCAAGGCATTTTGCACAGACCACGGTCCAACAGGGGATGGTTTAAGGTAAAAGTATAATTATACTTAGAGTTAAGTGGTGGCATCCTTATTGAAAATTCACTTCCACTTCACTTGTGATGTCGATCTACTGAAGCTTATTCATTTGAAATCAACAGAAATTATAAGAGGCAGTGCTTAAAATGTGTACCGCAATCTGTCCATTATGGAACAAATGCACAGAGAAAATAATAATGTCATAGGTTTTCAGCAACTTATAAATATTTAGTTTCAATTCTTTTAACAACCGTGAAATGAAATTTGGTCCATTCACTCCCACATTCTTTTCTAGTTGCACATAAACCTCAGTACAAAGTCCTTAATTAACTTTAAAAAGGGAAAAACTAACAGAAATAATGTAATTGTAAATTAGCATCTGTACACCGCCTCCAGAATTCATTTTTAAATGCAACTAGACCAAGAGCAGACTCCAACGCAATATTCCACCACTCACCTGTTCCCCCAATGCAAGCCGTTCCCCCAACGCAATAGTTCACCACTCACACCCAGCCCCCAACTGCGCAGGTGCGGCTCATTTCTCCTCATCCCCCAGCACTCCCTCCTCCTCTTCACTCTCCCTCTTCAATCCCTGGAGAGAGAGGGGTGGTAGAGAGGGAGGGGTGGTAGAGAGGGAGGGGGTTAGAGAGGGAGGGGGTTAGAGAGGGAGGGGGTTAGAGAGGGAGGGGGTTAGAGAGGGAGGAGGGTAGAGAGGAAGGGGAGGGGGAGGGGCATGGGGGTAGAGAGGGAGGGGGGCAGAGAGGGAGGAGGGTAGAGGGGAAGAGGGAGGGGCAGGGGGTAGAGAGGGAGGGGAAGTAAGGGAGGGAGGGGGGGAGAGGGAGAGTGACAGAGGTAGAGTGGGGGGGGAGGGAGGATAGAGAGGGATAGGGTGAGGGAGGAAGAGGGAGGGGGGTAGTGGGTAGGAGTGAGGGTAGATAATCAGGGGGCATCTCCCTCCTCCACCCGTCCCCATCTCCCTCTACCACCCTCCCCCCCCATCTCCCTCTACCACCCCACCCCATCTCCCTCCTCCTCATTTCCCTCATCCTCCTCCCCTCACTTTCATTCCTGCCCCAGGATCTACCCAGGTCATAGAGCAGCGCCAGGGCCTGGAATTCGGCCTGGTTCTCGTACTCAGCCCGGCCCTGGATGTAGACTCCAGCCGTCAGCTCAGCCGCCGCATGGGCTGTAGTGCAGGCTACAACTTCATCTCCAGGCTTGTCCCTGACCACGGACCCAGGCTTGTCCTTGGTTCCAGCGGCGGCTTCCTTTTCAGCCCCAGTCATGGCCCCATCCCAAGCCCCGGGCTCGGCCCTCACTCCAGCTCCAGCACCACACTCCCCACCAGGTGGTGAGATATCGATCACAGTATCACCTCAAATAGGGTTTTCATGTTTGTCCAGGTGAGATTCTGGTCAATAGTGATCTATCGATCTCACTTTTGTCCCTGTTCCCTTCCTCCTTCCACAGGTGAGGGAATTGATTTCATGTAATTGGGAGGTAGTTAGATTATGTTAGGTAATATTTTAATTCACAGCTCATTGAAACATCAAATTCAGAAGTATGTTGGTGGGAAACATGCTGAGATGCTGAGTGCGAAGAAGGGTCCCGACACATTGCATCACCAGTTTCAGTTTGAGTTTAGTTTATTGTCACGTGTACCGAGGTACAGTGAAAAGCTTTTGTTGCATGCTAACCAGATAGTTGAGAGACGAAACATGATTACAATCGAGCCATTTACAGCATATAGATATATGATAAGGGAATAAGGTTTAGTGCAAGGTATAGCCAGTAAAGTCCAATCAAAGATAGTCCAAGGGTCACCAATGAGGTAGATAGTAGTTCAGGACTGCTCTCTAGTTGTAGGATGGTTCAGTTGCCTGTTAACAGTTGGGAAGAAACTGTCCCTGAAACTGGAGGTGTGCATTTTCACACTCCTATACCTTTTCCCCGATTGCAGAGAGGAGAAGAAGGAGTGGTCAGGGCGCCATCCTTTGTCTCCAGAGATGCTGCCTGATCCGTTGAGTTACTCCAGCACTTTGTGTCTACCTTTGAGGAGATGTTTCCCCTTGATGGAGGATGGGGAGGGGGAGGGGGAGTAGTGTGGAATCTACAGCGAATGGCTCAATTGCAGAATGATAAATTGCCCATTCTAGGCCATAAGGTCATAAATGATAGGAGTAGAATTAGACCATTTGGCCCATCAAGTCTACTCCGCCATTCGATCATGGCTGATCTATCTCTCTCTTAACCCCATTTTACTGCCTTCTCCCCATAACCTCTGACACCTTTACTAATCAAGAATCTATCTACAGTATCTCTGCCTTAAAAATATCCACTGACTTGGCCTCCACAGCCTTCTGTGGCAAAGAATTCCACAGGTTCACCATCCTCTGACTAAAGAAATTTCTCCTCATCTCCTTCCTAAAAGAACGTCCTTTAATTCTAAAGCTATGACCTCTAGTCCTAGACTCTCCCACTAGTGGAAACATTTCCTCCAAATCCACTCTATCCAAGCCTTTCACTATTCTGTATGTTTCAATGAAGATCCTCATTCTTCTAAACTCCAGCGAGTACAGGCCCAGTGCAGCCAAACATTCATCATAGGTTAACCTACTCATACCTATCATGCATACCTCCTCTGGACCCTCTCCAGAGGCAGACCCAAGGCAGAGGAGAACAGGAATTTCTTCGCTCAGATGGTCATGAATCTTTGAAGTTTGCCTTATATATAGTTATTGAGGCTGAAATATTGAATTTGTACAGCTAAGATAGACTCACTTTTGCTTGCTGGGAAGTCAAACTTTGTGGGGCCAGGAAGAAAGTGGAGCTGAGGCCAAGATCAGATTAGACATGAGCATATTGAACGGTGGATCAGAATTGATCATGCATATGGTTTATGGCCGCACTTCTCGTGTTCTTATAACAGCAGATAGCAACAAGTTTCTTGATCAAAAGAATGCAAACAAAGACCTTGTCACTGAACCAAATATTGTTGTTGTGTTGCATCAATTGGTATTCTCATCTGCTAATGTACTTCTGTTGTACTCATTATATGGTATTTCAGCAAACAACTGTTCCAGGAGGCAGAAAAGAAAATGAGAGTTGTTTTTTTCAAAGCACAATTTCCTCCCATCGCACTTGAATAACAAGAGCATTTGTGAAAGAAAAGCAGGTGTTGATTGAAATGGAAAAAAGGAGACAAAGGGCTGGAGTAACTCAGCAGGTCAGGCAGCATCTCTGGAGAACATGGATCGGTGATGCTTTTGCTCGGGTCATTTCTCTCTCTTTGGGCCATTATGAGTTTCCCCCTGCACCTGTTCCCAGTGATCTTGAGTTTGAGTCCATTTTATATCCTTCCGAGAAAGTCAGCAGGCAGGCACTCAACAACATCGCTGCAGAGTAACAGGAAACTGTTTATATGCTGATCAACTGTTTAAAGTTACATTGCTGAATATTTCACATACTGGTTCAAAGTGCATTGTAAAATATTGTTAATGATTAGACTTTGGTTGTTGATTACAATATCATAATTGGCATTGAAATGTCAATATTTTTGTTTGTTTTTATTTTCTGCATTTTATTTCCTTTGAGAAAGCTTCCCTTCCCCATGCCATGTAAGGACTCCCCAGCAGAGGAGGCAGTTAATTGGCTGGTTTCAGTAGTGGCTCTGGTACCGATCTTGAAGAAGAATGAATGGAAGTGGAGTTCATGTTGAATTTAACCTTTCCTTCTTGTAGGAAGGCACCAGCCCTCTGCTTGGCACGTTCTTCTAAAAATGCAATTAGCTTTCTAGTTAAAGAGTGAATCACCACAATTGAGCTCAATCAAAATTTCCTACATTACAATAGTGAGTACACTTCCAAAAATACTTAATTAGTTGTAAAGTGCGTTGTGAGGTCCCGAACAGAAGTGAAAGGCATTATATAAAATGCACTTCACATTCAGCAAAAAAATGAGCAGTGCCTATCCATAGGGTGAAAAAACCCAGATAATACACAATTTGCTAAAGATAGATACAAAATGCTAGATTAACTCAGCGGGACAGGTAGCATCTCTGGAGCCAAGGAATGGGTGATGTTTCAGGTCGAGACCCTTCTTCAGATTGAAGAATACTTAGTCTGAAGAAGGGTCTCGATCTTAAATGTCACCCATTCCTTCTCTCCAGAGATGCTGCCTGTCCCGCTGAGTAACTCCAGCATTTTGTGTCTATCTTCAGTATAAACGAGCATCTGCAGTTCCTTCCATAACAAATTGCTAAAGTTCTTTTATAATTTTATCTTAACTGCTTTTTAAAAACACTCAACAGTTGCATAAAATACCAAAACTATTATTCTAAAACAAAATTAAATAGAATGTTTCCTAATATCCCTCCTATCTGTGATAGATGTCAATACTCTGCGGCTAATTTAACCCATACTTTTGTAAATTGTATAAAAATTAAAAATTACTGGATGGATATTTTTTAAATAATCTCTGTAGTTGTTAATACCCAACTGGATCCCGATCCTAAATTAATAATATTGGGCATATCAGAACAATACCTAAAACTTACAACAAACCAAAGAAATGTCCTTGATTACAGTATAATAATTGGGAAAAGATTAATATAAACATTTGGAAAAACCCAGCAACCCCCACAATCAAGATGTGGATTATGGAGATGTCGGAGACCTTACATTTGGAACAAATTAGATTTGTCTTAATTGACAAACCAGAATTATTTACTAGAATATGGTCTCCATTTATAGATTACTTGAAGGGGTAGACTGGACCGGCGCGGAAGCCTGACTGAAACCTGAATCCAGGACTAGATGAACAGTTATGTTCTCTGACCTACGGACCTATCTCCTAAGTTGTATTATTGATAGTTTATCCTACTTTTCTAATTTCTTTATTTCGTTACTTTTCCTATCTATAAATATAAATAAATAATTAGAGGCAATGTTAACATGTAACCGATAAAGGAGGATCCAGCTACTTTGGTAACTGGATATTCCTGGATCTTCAATATGTAACCGTTAAACAAAGTTTGTATTGGTTTGGACTATGATATGCAGAAGCCTCTAATAAAAACATTATTAAAAAAACAAAAACAAAAAAAAAAAAAAAACTAATGCAGAATTCACCCAATGTGCATGATTTAATTCTTCAATTTTCACACTGATTCCAGGCCCGTACGAAGCTTTTCAAAAAGGGGGGTGGCATGACAGGATTACAAAAAAATCAATGTGAAATAATGTGCGCGCTGCGCACATCACGAGCGCGAAGCATGAAGTCCCTCGATGCCAGGCCCGCTTAAGGGCCCTGGAAGCTCAGGGATTTTAGATGCTCTCTGATGCATTCTGAACCTTATTTTGGAGCATTGTTGCACCAAATTTATGACCAATATTTCAGAAATTAACAGGAATCTGAGAGGTAGCTTTTTCACACAATGGGTGCTGGATGTATGGAACGAGCTGCCAGAGGAGGTAGTTAAGGCTGGGACTATCCTAATGTTTAAGAGACATTTGGACACATACATGCTTAGGACAGATTTAGATGGATATGGGCCAAACACGTGTGAGTGGGACTTGGACGGTGTGGGCAAGTTGGGCTGAAGGATGCCTGTTTCCACACTGCATCATTCTATGACTAAAAGGTTAAGAAGAAAAATGCATGTAGATAAGTAGAGCAGATTTGAAAGAGGCGTGAAATGTAGGCAGACAGGTTTATGGGTGGAAAGGAGCATAGGAAAGGAGGGGGGAGAGTGGGCTTGGGCCGATGGGTGAAGGGAAAATAGACACAAAGTGCTGGAGTATCTCAGCGGGTCAGGCAGCATCTCTGGAGAACATGGATAGGTGACATGTCACAGAGTGCTGGAGTAACTCAGTGAGTCAGGCAGCATCTCTGAAGAAAAGGTTTAGATTATATTTCGGGTCAAGACCCTTCTTCAGTAATATTCATGATGTGACATGCATAGACATTCCTGAATGTTACCCAAATCATCATGAGCTACTTTGTTACGGTGCTTGCCCTCTCCTATAACGTCTCTGCTGCCTTGGGTGATGCAGGACAGGACACAAGCTTTGGGACACGGTGTGAAGCTGTTGCCGTCTGTCCCAGCCTGGTAAAAACCTGGATGGAGTGGATGTAGAGAGGATGTGTCCACTAGTGGGAGAGTCTAGGACCAGTGGCCACAGCCTCAGAATTAAAAGTCATTCCTTTAGGAAGGAGATGAGCAGGAATTTCTTAAGTCAGAGGGTGGTGAACTGTGGAATTCATTGCCACAGACAGCTGTGGAGATCAAGTCAATGGACATTTTTCAGGAGGAGATTGATAGATTCTTGATTGATACGGGTGTCAGAGGTAATGGGGAGAAGGCAGGAGAATGGGTTTGAGAGGGAAAGATAGATAGAGTCATAGAGTGATACAGTGTGGAAACAGGCCCTTTGGCCCAGCATGTCCCATCTGCATGGTACCACCTGCCCACGTTTGATCCATATCCCTCCAAACCTGTCCTATCCATGTACCTGTCTGTTTCTTAAATGTTGCGGTAGTCCCCACCTCAACAACCTCCTCTGGCAGCTTGTTCCATACACCTACCACCCTTTGTGTGAAAAACATACCCCTCAGATTCCTATTAAATCTTTTGCCCTTAAACTTATGTCCTCTGCTCCTCGATTCACCTCCTCTGGGCAAAAGTCTCAACCATATCTATTCAAATCATGATTTTATACACCTCTATTAGATCATCCCTCATCCTCCTGTGCTCCATGAAATAGAGTCCCAGCCTACTCAACCTCTCCCTATAGCTCTGGCCCTCTAGTCCTGGCAACATCCTCGTAAATCTTCACTGTACCCTTTCCAGTTTGATGACATCTTTCCTATAGCATGGTGCCCAGAACCGAATACAATACTCTGAATGCGGCCTCACCAACTTCTTATGCAACTGCAACAGGACCTCCCAACTTCTATACTCAGCCTGACCCGCTGAGTTACTCCAGCACTCTGTGAAACGTCACAGAACAGGGCAAGATTAGCAAGTTTGCTGATGATACAAAAGTGAGTGGTTTTTCAGATCGTGAAGATGGTTGTGAAAGATTGCAGCAGGGTCTGGATCAATTAGCCAGGTGGGCAGAGGAATGGTTGATGGTTGCATGGTTCCTTGAAGGTCGTGTCGCAGGTATATCAGGTGGTCAAAAAGTATTTTGGCACGTTGGCCTTCATCAGTCAGAGTATTGAGTATAAAAGTTGGGAGGTCATGTTGCAGTTGTATAAGACGTTGGTGAGACCGCATTTAGAATATTGTGTTCAGTTCTGGGCACCATGTTATAGGAAAGATGTAAAACTGAAAAGAGTACAGAGATTCCCATCCTGGATCAGTCCAATCAGGGTTGTGTCATCCGCAAACTTGAGAAGCTTGACAGGGGTGTCTGTGGAGGTGCAGTCATTGGCGTGGCGAGAGTTGAGGAGAGGGGAGAGTACGCATCTTGCGGTGCTCCTAGGCTGAGCGTTTGCGGGTCCGAGATATGCTTTCCCACCTCACATGCTGCTTCCTGTCTGTCAGAAAGCTGGTGATCCAACGACAGAGGGGTTCAGGCACAGTCAACTCAGAAAGTTTGGAGCGTAGTAGTTCTGGCACAATGGTATTGAATGCAGAGCTAAAATCAACAAACAAAATCCTCGCATAGGTCCCCTGGAGGATGAAGTGCAGGCCCAGATTGACTACGTCATCCACAGATCTATTGGCCCAATATGCAAAATGCAGAGGGTCCAGCAGAGGGATTGTGATATTTTTCAGCTTGGCCAGCACAAGCCTTTCAACGGTCTTCATGATTACAGAGGTCAGTGCGACAAGCCTATAGTCATTAAGACCAGTAATCCCTACCTTTTGGGGTACAGGGACAATAGTGGAGACTTTGAAGCAGGCAGGGACAGTACATCTTTGCAGGGACTGGTTAAAAATGAGTAATTGGGTGTGAAGTGGTGATTGGAATGGGGTGGGTGTAGAAGGGCCCAGTCTTTGCAGACTGGGGTCTGGCTGTGTTTGTTGTGGAGGGGGTACCAGGGTTACGTTTCTGATTTTCAAACCTGCAGTAAAATGCTATCAGGTCGTTCATCAGCTGACGATTGTCCAAGGAGCGGGGGGGCTTTCCTCTTATAGCTGGTGATTTCTTGCATGCCCTTCCAAACTGAAGAAGAGTCTCTAGCTGAGAACTTGCTCCTCAACTTCTCAGAGTACCTTTCCTTGGCAGCTCTGATTTCCCTTCTCAGCTCTTTATCGATTAGGCTATCTTTTAACTCTTTAGCTATTAGGCTATCGGCTTGACGCATATTTGCCCCCACCCCCGCCCCCCCACCACAGATCTCGAAATGGAAGTGTTGCATCTGTATATAAAGATCCCATTAAAATGTATATTTATGTCATAAACTATGGAATTCATATTGTTCAGTATTGTTATCAAGGCCTTTCCAATTGTTTGACATTATTTGATATTGTTTAAAATTATTTATATGGAGGAGAAAATATAATAGCTCTAAAACCTACCGTAATTTTGCAATCTCCCTAACTTTCCATTGCACATTATTTTTAAACACTGTGGTACATAAAGCAATATCTCGGAAAACATTGCTTTTTACTTGCACACTCTCAACCAGAATATATCCCACTTATCTAATTTCAACGTTTGTCAGGTCTCTTTAACAAGCAACGTAATTTAAAGATTTCCTCTCCACTACCACCCCCAACACCAACCATTCCCCAAACACACCCAACCCTCATGCATACATAGATGAGTCATACGAGTTTTATGCTTCAACTTATTAGGGCAGAATATTGCCATTTTGTATTTATACGGCTCAGATTACAATACCTGTTGGGATATGAAACTAAGTGGAAATGTCTCACTTCCCCATAATAGGCTGATTAGGGCCATTGATGAAGCAGGCTTAATGTGTAGGAAGGAACTGCAGACACTGGTTTACACTGAAGATAGACACAAAATGCTGGAGTGACTCAGCAGGACAGGCAGCAACTCTGGAGAGAAGGAATGGGTGATGTTTCCTTGCAGATTTATCAGCTTAATAAAGTCATGAAGGATTGCATTGGTTTCATATTACATTATAATCTTGTAATCATATCAGTTTTAAATAAATGTAATTTATCTCTTTTACATGAGATGACTAACAAGAATTGTCTGCTAAAAACACTTGCTCAGCATGGGTTCATGTTATAATGATAGTCAGATACTAATATTACATATTTTAGCTAATTCAATATAATAAAAATTAACATTAAAACATTTTCCTGGAGAAATGGAAATATTTTTTAGGTTTCTAGGTTATGGTGTACTTTTTGCTCCATCCAAATAAAGCAATATTTGCACATACAGAACACAGCCAAAATGTTAGCAAATCAAGCAGTACTGAAATTGACAAGTGCAAGGTTGATTTTAAAAATAACGATTACCCCCTATGAACAAAACTAAAATTGTTTATATCGAAGAGCGTGAAGAATTTTTATAACTATCATTATTTATTATGATTTATCAGATAATTTTGATGAACATTCTGATGGGATAAAAATCATAGTGTTTTTCTATTTAAAGAGCAGTTTGTACTCAGATTTGAAACAAACTGGGAGAGACAGAGAGAGAAGCAGAGAGACACAGAGACAGGCAGACTGAGAGGGAGAGACAGAGGGAGAGGGGGAGAGAGGGGGAGAGAGGGGGAGAGAGGGGGAGAGAGGGGGAGAGAGAGGGAGAGAGAGAGAGAGAGAGAGAGAGAGAGAGAGAGAGAGAGAGAGAGAGAGAGAGAGAGAGAGAGAGAGAGAGAGAGAGAGAGAGAGAGAGAGAGAGAGAGAGAGAGAGACGCAGCGGTACAGCTGCTGCCTTACAGTGCTTGCAGCATGGGAGACCCGGGTTCGATCCTGAATACGGGTGCTGTCTGTACGGAGTTTGTTTGTACGTTCTCCCCGTGACTGCGCGGGTTTTCTCCGAGATCTTCAGTTTCTTCCCACACTCCAAAGACGTATAGGTTTGTAGGTTAATTGGCTTGGTATGAATGTAAATTGTCCCCAGTGTGCTTAGGATTGTGTTAATGTGCAGAGATCGCTGGTCGGTGCGGACTCAGTGGGCCAAAGGGCCTGTTTTCGTGCTGTATCTCTAATCTAAACTAAAACACAATTTTGTGGGATATTAACAAACATCTTAACATTTGAATGGTCGGTGTGGACTCGATGGGCCGAAGGACCTGTTTCCGTGCTGTATCTCTAAGCTAAACTAAAGCTAAGCTAAATTATTATAATTAACACGATTTATGAATTGTTAAAAAGTTATAAAAAATATATTAATCTAGCCCTGATTCAGACTTTTCTGCATTATTTCACACCTATGCAACATTAAATAACAGGAAACAATATTTCCCTCTTTTGGTTGCAGATCTCAGTAGATATCACACTTTTTGTTCCTTTATTCTGCTATTAACAATAGATTAAATAATCAGTTCATGCTACGATTAATTATATCATAAAGTCTCTTTGTCCTGACAGATGTAAGAGGAAATTTTGCAAAGAATGTTTACTCTCAACTACACCATACTTCCTCCACCGATTAATGTAATTTCACTACTGCTCAAACATACCATCTAGACGTACTTGAATGTATCGGTAATTACTTTTAAAATATTTGTGTTTTTTGATGTTTTCCTTTGATCATTCTCTATGAAGCAGGTGAAATGCATTTGATGAAATGTCCAGCTGAGTCCATTTAATTTAGTGGCCGCAATCTAGTGTATGTTGGTAAAAAATGGGGTATGGATTGTTTGCACTTGTATTTCCAAGACCTTCTTGGCTGACATCCCGAGACTTACAGAAATTTTCAGCCAATTTTGGACGGATTCATAGGAACTAAGTATTGAGTTGTGATGGCATAAATCATGCACCATCCAAAGGATCATTCTCAAAGGAATAACGAGTAACATATTTGCATGAACATAATCCATTTACTTCTGCTGCTCTGCTTTTAAGTTGTTTTTTATTAATGCTACCTTTTTTATGGTTTACTTCTTCAGCGCTTGCTAAAAATAGAAAATCCTCATTCTTCCCTCTTGCAAATTGTTGGAGTACCTTCACCAGAAGAACTGCAGTGATCCCAGAAGGTAGCACACTACAACCTATTCTATTCAGAATAAGCAATAATGATCCCTACACACTCACGACTGTGCAACCAAATTATATGCTAACTCCATTCACAAGTTTGCTATTGATATCACAGCAATGGGCCAGATCTCAAATAATGCCAAGACAAAGTGCAGGAAAGAGATAGAGAGCTTAGTTATTGCATTCAGTTTTACGATATGGCCTCCTTTACATCGGCAAGACCAAGCGTAGGCTGGACATCCGTTTCACTGAACATGCACAATTGGTCCACCAAGGCCTGCTGGATCTCCTGGATGTTAACATTTTAACTCACATTCCCACATTGACCTGGGACTCCTCCATTACCAGACTGAGGCCATGTGCAAACTGGTGGAATAACACTTCATATAACACTTGGGCAGCTTACAACGTTAAATTCTCCAAATTTAGGTAAAAAAATAACCTACAAACAAAAAATGTTCCCCTCCTTCCCCTTCTCTTCCACATGTCCCACCTGGACTTGCACACATTTCTCCCATCCCCTCACCTTCCACCTCTCGTCCTTCCTCTGGCGTCACCACTTTTACCTCTTCTATCGTTATCTCACACCTTTTGTCTTTTCACCTCTTGTATTTGTCAAACCATCTGCCTATCAACTCCCCTCACCCGTATCCACCTATCGCACATCCTGCCTATCAACTCCCCTCACCCGTATCCACCTATCGCACATCCTGCCACCTCTCTTCCAGTTTTCACCTCTTTATCACAATCAGATTTAAGAAGGGTCCTGACCCAAAATGCCACCTACTTATGTTCTCCAGAGATTCTGCCTGACCAACTCCAGCACGTTGTGTCATTTTTTATTAAAGTGCTTACATTCTTTTGTAACATCTGCACAACAGAGGAGGGGTGAAGATGGGTTCACTGGGTTGTAAGTGGTCCTTAATAATGTTGGCTGCTTTCCCGAGGAAGCATGAATAGCAGAATGAGTCAGTGGGGGTGGGGGTGGGGTGGCATGCATCCCTCAATGGCAGCAAAGTGACAGAAGTAATCATCAACTTCACCAAGCAAGGTACTGGAGTTCACACCCCAGTCTGCCTCAAAGGTGCTGAAGTGGAGATGTTTGAGAGCCTCAAGTTCCTTGGCATAAATATCGCCAATAATCTGCCCTAGTTCAACCACATTGGTGCTACGGCCAGTAAAAGCACGGCCACACATCTATTTCCTCCGAAGACCCAGAAAATGTAACATGTCTTCAATAGGGGGGGAGGGGGTGTGTGGGGAAGGGGTGTGTGGGGGAGGGGAGTTGTGGGGGAGGGGGGGTGGTGGAGTGGTGTTGGGGGGAGGGGATGGGTGTGTGGGCGGGAGGCATGTGGGGGGAAGGGGGTTGGTGTGGGTAGGGTATGGGGTGTATGTGGGAGGGGGAGAGGTGTGTGTGGTAGGGGGGTTGTGGGAGAGTGGTGTGGGGGAGAGGGGGATAGGTGTGTGGGCTGGAGGCATGTGGGGGGAGGGGGGTTGGTGTGGGTAGGGGAGGGGGTATATCAAGACAAAAACATGTTTTCTTACATGTTATATGACAGTGGTAAACACAAAATGCTGGAGTAACTCACCGGGACAGGCAGCAGAAGAAGGGTTTCGGCCCGAAACGTCGCCTATTTCCTTCGCTCCATAGATGCTGCTGCACCCGCTGAGTTCCCCCAGCAATTTTGTGTACCATCTCTGGAGACTTCTTGGGTCGAGACCCTTCTGCAGACCAGAAGGGTCTCGACTCGAAACGTCACTCATTCCTTCTCTCCAAAGATGCTGCCTGTCCCACTGAGTTACTCCAGCATTTTGTGCCTAGCTTCCATTTAAACAAGCATTTGCAATTCTTTCCTACACATATGACAGCAGTATCTGTACTGTGTTTTTATTCCAAAGCAAACATTCAAATGGTTGCAAGGTCAGCTCCCACTCCAGTTTTCTGGGTTCTGGGGTGACTGATGAAGCTGGTCTGGGAACCGCAAAACTCGTCCACAGTAAGTACCGGATGAGACAGGCAGGTGAGATGATGCGTTTCCTCTACTGTTTATGCTGTGGTTCTACGCCATCTCAAATACTTCTTCTGCACCTTGAGCTCCCATGGACCAATAATTCACCAGAATCAAAGAGGATGCCGCATCTGATCTAAGACGTTTTGAACACATCCTTGAATTATGACCTAAATCCACTCAACTCCTTCCCAGGATGGAATAGTGTTTTATTTTGGCCACCAGGTATATGTTTCTTAAATAGAATCTTCATTTCGAGAGTCTGGAATCTGAGCTTTGCTCTGTTACATTTAGACTTGCAGCCAATCACCTTTACATGCCCCGTCCTGCCATTAATGCCATGCTCACACTTGTGTACTGCCTCAGAGAGGTCTGCTATATGATTTTACCGGGTTGTATGCAAAACAAAGCATACTGGGTTGTATGCAAACTAAAGTATCATTGAAGTGTTGAATCATTGAATTCCCTTAGCTTTTGTGCTGTGGGCCATGTCCAGTGCCACATGTAACATAAGGTAGACTTATGCAAAGATTCAACAAGTGAGTGATGCATGCATTGTTCTCTGGACTTGTCATATTCAGAAAATACTCCAGTTTGACTATAAATGTCAAGTTTTAAGATCAAAGGATTCCCAGATTGCTATCACATAGCCGACTGTGCATACCTCTTTTGCCTATGCCCAACCTATATGTGCAAAAGCCTACCGCTGGTTTAATATGCATGTTATTTATTGCCAAATTCTTTCATTCAAGTGAAACCTTGTTCCCTTCAGAGCTGTCGCAGTGCTTTAATTTAAGGTGCCTTTTGCCCATCTAGTAAATTCTTATTTGGTGGTGCAGCAGTTGAATTGCTGCCTCACCACGCCAGAGACCCTGGTTCAATCCTGACCAGGGGTGCTGTCTGTACGGAGTTAATACATTCTCCATGTGACTGTGTGAGTTTTCTCTGGGTGCTCAGGTTTCCTTCCACATTTCAAAGGCTTCAGTAAAAGTTGTAAATTGTTCCTAGTGTGTAGGATAGAACTAGAGTACGGATGATTGTGGTTGGTATGAACTTGGTGGGCCGAAGGGCCTATTCTATGATATATCTCTAAACTAAACTGAACTAAATCTGCTTTCTCCCATTTCCTTACCCTCACACCAATAACAAATGCAAGGAATGCAAATGCTTATTTGTCATTGGTTGGTAAAATCTGCTCTTCTGCCTCTGTCTCCTTCTTTCTTTTCAATAGTTCATCAGCATAGGTTTTATTGTAGCCTCAAGCCCTAGACTACTCTCTCTCCTATTCCCTCATATTTTCTGAAAATTCATCTTATGCATGTGATACCCCTCCTGCTTCCTATTCCCCCTGCACTGCTGACCATCCAATTTCCCTTCCCGGCTCTGATGTTAGACAGTATCTCAGGAAAGAAGCTGGGTTTGCTGAAACCCATCAAAGATTTTAACAGCTCTCGTAATAATTACCCTTTATCCTCAAGAAATGTACCTCCTTTCTTCAAATAAACCAGCATTATCCTCTGAGTTCTTAACCTATCTCCAGTTATAGCATGAATTTAAAATTACTACGTTCATCCAACTTGCTTGTTCCACTCTTATCTGTCCCATCTTAGTGAAAGAATCAAAAGCGATTAATTTGCTTTCCTGCCGCTATTGTTAGCTTTGATTCCCTGAGGATTTATCATTTATCTTTATTTATTTACTATTTATATTCTGCACATCAGCAACATTGTCCAAAATCACTGTCAGTTTCAATGTGTATTTTAATGAAACCCAGTTCAAGCTCACCATTCCCTCGGCCAGAGAATCATCTGACATTTCTGATTCTTTGAGCTTCAACTTTCTTTAATTAAAATATTAGGCCAGAACCTTCACAATCTAAAGTTTGCAATCTCTCCTAAGACCAAGAACCCTTGCCACTCATGTGACCCCCTGGGTTGATATCCTTGCCATGGTGTGACCACCAGACCCTGTCCCCAATGACCTGCTGCGATTCCAAGGAATGCTACCCAAACGCTTGCCTTTCTTCATGCGACAACAGACAAACCTCTCACCTCAGGTGTTATCCAGGTGAATCTCCTTTGAACAAGGGTGGTGAATCTGTGGAATTCTTTGCCACAGAAGGCTGTGGAGGCCATCAGTGGATATTTTTAAGGCAGAGATACATAGATTCTTGATTAGTATGGGCGTCAGAGGTTATGGGGAGAAGGCAGGAGAATGGGGTTAGGAGGGAGAGATAGATCAGCCATGATTGAATGGCGGGGTAGACTTGATGGGCCAAATGGCCTAATTCTACTCCTATCACTTATGACCTACCCAGTATAGGGTAGACTGCAAGGGAAATTAGCAAGTATTAGCAAAGTCCTTTGTTGATTATTCTGCTTCCACATAGTTTACATTTCAAGATAGTTTATCAATATTAATGCTTTTTCTTCATTAAGAAAGTTTAATTATGTTAATTTTTCAGAATTATTTCATTTTCAAATAGTTTATGAATATTTTAAATATCAGAAGCATTCCATGACCTTGGTATTTTTGACAGTCAATAAAGCCAGAGGTGCAGCTTTGCAAGGCAACAACAATTTTAATTTTTAGCGCGCGGGGCTTTTCCAGGCCTGCATTATGCAAAGCTATGTCACCAAGCAAAGGCCTTTCAGTTAGAATCACAACAAGCAAGTCAAAATGGTCGGTATATGGAACGAGTTGCCAAAGGAGGTAGTTGAGGCAGGTACTATAGCAACATTTAAAAGATACTAGACTAAATGGGACCCGTTGGGTCCCATGTTCACACGGGAGGGCTGGTCCCCCAACGCAATATTCCACCTCTCCACCAATTCCAATATTGGTGGCCAGTGGGGGGGGGGGAGGGGGGTGCTTTCTGGAGAGCTGGTATGGGTGTTGTTGGCTGCAGGGACTACTGGTCTCCAGAGGGCTAGTATGGACATTGTGGGCCAAATGGATTTTTGGGGTGGCAACTCGGTCCCTCAAGCCTGATGTGCTGGCAGCTCACTCACAGCTGTTGGGCTGGCAGTTGACTCACGACTATTCCTTGAAATTCCATTTCAAGCAGAGTGCAAGGCCACCAAATTCAAATCCATTTTCCTACCATTTCAAGCAGGGTGCAAGGCCACCAAATTCACGTGCAGTTTCCTACCATTTCAAGCAGGGTGCAAGGCCAACAAATTCAAGTGCAGTTTCCTACCATTTCAAGCAGGGTGCAAGGCCAACAAATACAGAGAGTCGTGACCTCTCCCTCCCCCATCTTGCAGAGACTGTGCCACGCCCACACTTCTGGTTTTAATAGTCCCTCCCTCAACAAGGCAAAAACCACCTTTCCATTTTCCATAAGGCAAAAACCACTTTTCCATTTTCCATAAGGCAAAAACCACTTTTTCCATTTTCAAAGCAAGCAACACTTTAGAATTTTCAATGCAACCAACAATTTAGCATTTTCAAAGCACCCAACACTTTAGCATTTTCAAAGCAACCAACACTTTAGCATTTTAAAAGCAAGCAACACTTTAGCATTTTCAAAGCAACAAGCATTTTAGCATTTTCAAAGCAACCAACACTTTTGCTTTTCCAAACCAAAAATAACTTTTGCATTTTCAAACTGCATTTTCAAACTACATTTTCAAACCACATTAAGGGCACTCACAGTTTAGTCGACATGTGTTCAGTATTATTCACAACTCAGACTGAGAGATGTGACCCTCTCGCTCCCCCATTTTGCAGAGACTGACTGAGGCACTCAACACTTCCGGGTTTTATAGTCCCTCCCCCCTCCCACCGGAAGGAGCAAGGCCTTCGTGGCATGATTGACATGAGTGAGAATCTCAACATTTTTTAAACATTAATGTGTTTTATTTTTCATCGATGGGAAAAATCCTCTTGTCCTGCCCAGCGGAGGGGGTCTCTGAGTAAGATGGCCAAAAATCACAGCCGTAAGTGGTAACGTATTTTCTAAAATCAATATGCAGTGCAAACAGGAAGTGGTCAAGATGACACTTTCAGTAATATACATATATACTTTAAGTACTGGTAAATATACTGAGTACATTTAGCACCACTCAGCCCATAGCCTTGTCTAGTTCTGCACATCTCACAGATCCTGCATCAGCTTTCTCCACTCCAAATAAACAAAGCAGCCCCTCCTCATATCTGGAACAGTTTTTCCTGACTGTATGGTCAAAGCAGTGTCTCATTGTAACTGAAACAATTTAACTGCAACAGAACTGAAACTAGTGCTTGAGAAAACAATGAAAGTTAAGCAGATGTCAAGAGCAAAATGAAAAAGAATAACAACATTAAACCAAAATTGAAAAATGTAAAATATGAGATGAGTATATGAGTATAAAAAGTGCATGAGATATAATAAAAGTATATGAAAAGTGATATATAAAATAAAAACAAAAATCACTGAATCACAAAATAAAACATGACTACAACATCTAAAATTTGATATTTGCAAGCAAGCATCAGTTTCTCTTCCTGACGAGCAGCGTTCAGAAGTTATAAACTTGGCGTGCATCCCTGAACAATATATAATAAAGCATGTACATTTATCAGTCATTACTGACTAAACTTCAAAGGCTTGTTCCTATTTCCATTCGGTCTCTATGTGTTCTTACAAATGAAATAATGGGCAGGAGTTCTTTGTCCTGGTCACTCAGGGCTAACTCACCTTTTTAGAAAGGCAATTCAACAACACATTTTCAGGTAAAAATCTGACTTGCGGATTCTGTGGGAACAAAGGCGAACAGTAGATTTGGGCAATTAGATTCTCATAACATCATTCAGTAGAGTACAGTACATACTAGTTAATGATGGGATCGTTCATGGGAACATCCTTTTATGTAGAACATGTGCTCTGGCATCGATCACTTCCACACAAATTCTACAAGTTTATACCAACACTAGACAGGATTGTTTTTCTGATGTTAACCTAATCAGCGCTGCAAGTAATTTACTTTTTCCTTTGAATAAACTAATATTTTGCATACAGTGCTGCTGCATGCACATTTTTTGAAATAAATATTTATTTTGGCTCTGAACATTATGAATATATTCTTGGAAAAGTTAATTTAAAGTATAGTTAACACGCTTTAACTAAATATCTTTTTTTAGAAATGTGTTAATAATCTCTACATTTGAACTATGCACTTGCTACTGTTAATGTAAAAGGATAATGCTGATAAAAGAATGGCTATTTATACCACAGTCATGTTATCACTCTCACCATTTTCTGCCACTAGTAAATGTCCCCCGATTATCCAACGATTTCTTATTGTTTAGTGACTAACAGTGTGGTTGCCATCCTTTTGCCTTGTTGGATTTAGAAACCAACTCAATGAATATCAATTGAGTGATTTCCTTGGAAGGCTATAAACGTTTTCAAACATTATAGGCAGGAATGTCAAAATGCCAGTGGGCAAATTATAAATTGTAAAGCAGACAATGTGTAGGAAGGAACTGCAGATACTAGTTTAAACCTAAGATACAATAAGACACAAAAAGCTGGAGTAACTCAGCGGGACAGGCAGCAGCTCTGGAGAGAAGGAATGGGTGACGTTTCGGGTCGAGACGCTTCTTCAGACTGGTTAGGGATAAAGGAAATGAGAGATATAGACAATAATATGGCGTAGAGTGGGAGAGCAGGAGGAATCACTGCAGGGGAGCAGCGAGAGAGGATGTTGCAGAACGCTTGTCGGAGAGAAGAGGAGAACTTCTTCAAAGTAGACATACCTTGAGGAGATTTTGCAGTGGAGCAGACAAAATGTGTAGGAAGGAACTGCAGTTACTGGTTTAATAAAGCAGTTTGAATTGTCTGAAAATTGCAACAGACATGATAGTATACTGAAGCATATTGGAACATTTCACAATGTATATTGAATGCTTTTCCTTTGAGGCAAAAGTTGGATCTTTTGGTATTTTTAAGCTTTGCCAGAAGTTTTCATCTGTTTTTATCATTGTCACTTTTCTGCTTCAGCAAAATTGCTCCCTGAAGGACTGTCGACAATTTCCTTGTAATCATTGAAAGTACCACCTAATGAATTGCACTTGACTACTTTTGTAACTTTAAATAAGAGCAATCTCGGCCAGAGGTTGAGTTCATTCTTTATGATTATTGTAGCCTTAAAGGCTTGTTACTAAGCTTGTCCATTCACTTATATACAACAATAGATGTAGCACAGTACAAAGAACATGCTTACGGAAATGTATACTCTAATGAATTCTCTTACAATGGTGAAAGTTCCTTTGTGATTTCCTCTTCATGTATCAATACCTTTCTGTCACCTTTGAGGCAGAAATGTTTCTTTTACAAGAATTGATTGCAGCAAATATTAACCTGAAACAGACCTCTAGGCCCATTTAATTTCATCCTTCCAGAATACCCATTTCATCCCCCCCCAAAATAAACTTTAATCAGAATAATAAAAAATATATACAAAACACGAGGAGTGCAAAAACACTTCTGAGATTTTCAGTGGCTGTATATACACTGATTCGTGTTATATTTGGTAGTGTTCACAAAACCGTCATTAGACTCATGTGCCCCCTGGGGTGATATCACATCCCTTGTTTAAGGGGCGTCTCCACCAGACTCTGCCCCCCAATTCAGAATACCTATCCTTTCTAATCGTCTGTGTTGTTATTTTTCAGTCTAAGTCTCTGAGTCAGCAGTTTATCCCCTGGTGGATATAACTTTGCGAAATGTAGATGGACTGTTGGCTATCCTCTGACCTGGCCATTTTTATAGGTTGGGATCATAATCATATTCATCATAATAATAATCATAATCATACTTTATTAGCCAAGTATGTTTTGCAACATACGAGGAATTTGATTTGCCATACAATCATACCACTAAAAAGCAACAAAATACACAAAATATAAACATCCACCGCAGTGACTCCTCCACATTCCTCACTGTGATGGAAGGCGAAAAAAAGTTCAATCTCTTCCCTTCTTTGTTCTCCCGCAGTCGGGTGCCTCGAGCCTTCCGTTGGCGGGACGATCTTGGCTCCCGTAGCCGGCAACGGGTCCTCCTTGTCCGGGCGATCAAGCTCCTGTATCGGGGGGGGGGATCTCAGCACCCGTGCGCCGGGCGATCGTACCTGGGTCGGGGCTGGTCGAAACCTTCTGCGACTGGAGCTTCCCGGCTTCGGTCTCTTCCCGAGACTGCGAGCTCCGCGATGTTGAAATCCACAGGCCCGGTTGGAGCGTCGATCCCAGGCTCCGATGGTAAGTCCACGTCCCCGCGGTGGGGCTCAAAGTCAGTCCCGAGCAAGGCCTCCAGTTCCATGTTGTTAGGCCACAGGGTGACCGGAGATACGATCCGGAAAACAATCGCATCTCCGGCAAGGTGAGAGATTGAAAAAAAACCACATAATTGCCTAAAATCTCTCAAATGTGCTAACAGTCCATACAAAAGCACCTTTTCAAAACCCTGGATTAGAACTTTGAAGGGATTAATTGTTGATATGTAAATGAATGGGGGTTAGAAGAATTGAGAACCAGGATGGAGGAAGAGAGTGAACACATTCTGGATTGGGGAAAGGGAGTGGGTTTCTCTGCTTGGGATGAGAACAAAATTGAAGAAAAATGACAAAATATGGTTTGCGGGAGAGAAGGATAGACTAGAGACACTGGGGGAAACAGAAAGACGGGGAAATAATAACATAGGTATATCATAGTCATAGAGCTATATAGCATGGAAACAGGCCCTTCATCCCAACTTGTCCATGCTGAAAATGTTGCCTAACTGAGCTGGTCTCACTTGCTTGTGCCTGCCCACATCTCTCGAACCTTTTCCTACCCAGTTACCTGTCCAAGTGTCTTTTAAATGTTGTAATTGCACCCAGCTCCACCACTTTTCCTGGCAGCTCGTTCCAAATATGCACCACTCTGCGTGTGAAAATGTTGCCTCTCAGTTCCCTTTTAAATCTTTCCCCTCTTTCCTTAAACCTGTGCCCCCTGGTTTTAGATTCCATGCCCTGCTCTCCTAGGTTGTGCGTGCAGTCCAGCTGAAGTGGGAGCAATGATACTGAGATAGGAGCAGAAAGTAAAATGATGAAGAAAAATGGAAACTTTATTCTTGGAAAATGTTTATCATCTTCTCCATTTTTTGGTGAAAGAGGAACAAGGTGAGAAGATGAAGGAGTCTTACTTCCTACTTACTTAGAGAAGAAAAATAGCGTGGAGTGTATTTACCCAGAAAACTATTTACTTATGACTCATGTATATAGTTGTACATGGATGTAAATATAGTTTTCAGCTAAGTATGATAAACATTTGTATAGGAGGAATCTGAAATTCCTCGGGCGCTGTCAATGTGGAGTTTGCGCGCTCTCCCTATGGTGGGTTTCCTCCGGGTGCTCCAGTTTCCTGCCCCACATCCCAACGATGTGTGGGTTTGTATGTTAATTGGCTTCTGTAAATTGCCCCTATGTATAGAGAGTGTAAGCGAAAGTGGGATAACATAGAACTAGTGCGAACGGGTGATCAATGGTTGGCGTGGACTCAGTGGGTCAGAGGGCCTGTTTCCATGCTACATCTCTGCACTAAACTAAACCAAACTAATGACAGGGGTGTGAACACTAAAGGAGAGTGGAGTCACGGAAGGCAGGCACGTGGTGCCAGAGGCAAAGAGAGCTGAATGAGCTCTTCCTGTTTCCAGGGCTCAGGAATGTCTCATTTTCCATGTCTAAGAGCAAGGAATGGATTTAAAATGTCAGTGATGAGCTGAGTTTGAGAAGTGTCCAAGCAGAAAGATAGCTAACCTTTGTGAGATCATGTGATTTGATTTCAGATTGACTTTTCTGGTTAATTGTGACTAATGATGTTCAGGCACACATTGCCCCTGAGGCTCTCATTTCAGACTTGTCACCTTCAATCTGATTTGCCCTGTGATTGATTAGAGAAACTAATTAGTGGCATTAGTATAGATTGATTAGTGGCATTGATTAAGGAGACTGATCACCCCTTGTCTTGTATGGGGGCTTCTAAGGCTGCGGTTTCAAGCAGAATATTAGTGGGTTATAGGGTTACCATGAGTAATCAGAATCTATTCCTGCCTTTAAGGTAAACTATTACAGAATGGGCTTTGGCACTAATGGTTAAAGCTAGAGCAGAGCCAGATTCCCTCTATTTTATTAATGGAAATAAATAGACTTCAAAAGTCAACAGTCAAGAGTGTTTAATTGTCATAAGTACCGACAACTGAACAATTAAATTCTTACCTGCAGCAGCTGAACAGGCCCGTAAACATAATACATATAGATATTAAGTAATAATTTCTAAAAGTTCTATAAATTAATAACTAATACTAGTGTAAAAACTGAAGTCTGTGTGCAACAGAAGACAGTCCATAGAATTGGTAGACAGAAGGAACTGCAGATGCTGGTTTAATAAAAAAGACACAAAGTGTTGGAGTAACTCAGCGGGTTAGGCAGCATCTCTAAAGAACATCTACTGCTCCTACCTCTCTTTCAGCTTTCTCCCCCCCCCCCCCCCCCTTCTACAATCAGTCAGAAGAAGGGTCCTGACCCAAAAATGTCACCTATGAATGTTCTCCAGAAATGCTGCCTGACCCTCTGAGTTACTCCAGTGCATTGTGTCTTTGTGTTGAGGTAATTTTGTGCAATGTTCAAGGTTATCGGGAAGAAGCTTTTCCTGAACGTGAAGGTCATGGTTCTCAGGCTCCTGTGATTTCTTCCCGATGGTGGGAGCGAAAGAAGAGCAGCCAGGGTGGTGTGGTCTTTAATGGTACTGACTAACTCAGCAGTGCGGCCTGCAGATCCCATCGATATGGGGAGGAGAGTTTCTGTGATGGACCGGCCTGTGATGGACTCCTTCAGTCCTGGATGTTTAAGTTGCCGAACCAGACCATGATGCAACCAACCATGCTACACTCCAAACATCTAATCTAGCCACAATGTTCAAAATGTCTTGTCTCTGCTCTTAGACTGGCTACATCTTTTTTCAGAAGATATGCACAAAAAGCTGGAGTAACTCAGTGATGCAGACATTATCTCTGGAGAAAAGGAATAGGTCACATTTCAGGTCGAGACCCTTCTTTGGACCTTTTTTCAAACGTAAATATGTTTGCAAATGCCTAAATTGTAATCCATGAAAATCTCAGAAGCGGCTGTGCCAAGGGGTTGCTTTTTATTCAATGCCTTCATTGTTGTGTGCAACATCTCGTGTTTCTCTGGCTTAACCATCACCACCAAGCCATACGGTATCATCTACCACATTTTACACATGGCTGCTTCTTCTCCCAGATCTCAATGATATAATTTGAAGTCAGAAATATCTCATCTCATTCTATGCACAGGAGTGTATAACATTTATCAAGTTTAGCAGTATATATGTTACATCCATTATCTCCCATGGCTTTTATTTTAGCTGGAGAACACAGTTGTCTATTAATTTACATTTGATTTCTGCTCTGCTGCACCCACCTTAAATTTGTGAGCAATATTGTATTCATGGGTTCTTCTGGGTTGCTCTTTGCTAAGACAAAGTAGCAAGACAAAGCTACCAACAAAACTTCCTTCACTGAAAGTAATCAATGCTCAACTAATGGCAGTGGCAGTGATAGGTACGGCAATGTATCAAAAGGTACACACAAAATGCTGGAGTAACTCAGCGGGTCAGGCAGCATTTCTGGCGAAAAGGAATAGGTGACGTTTCAGTCCAGACTCTTCTTAAGTCTGAAGACTATTCCTTTTCTCCAGAAATGCTGCCTAACCCGCTGAGTTACTCCAGCATTTTGTGTCTATCTTCGGTGTAAACCAGCACCTGCAGTTCCTTCCTACACAAAGGGTACACACAGTTCCTAAAGGGACACACGCAACCTTATAAACTACAGATTTTATTAATCAACTTTAGATTAATTCAATAGATGTCCGTTGCATGTAACATGTTCTGCATGTATAACAAGGATCAAACTTCCATCTATCAGTCTTGAATTAATCTGTACAGAGTTGGAAAAGTAAAATAAGAATTGTTTCATTAAAATGTAATTGATCTCAATATTATTTTGCTTCTATTCTAAATTAAAATTTCCAGTGAATCTTGAAGTCTGTTTAAACGGTTTATTCCTTTATTCGTGTTTTAAGAAGTAAGGTACTAAAACTTATTTTAAGTTGGAGGAGCTGAGTGCATAGAATTCCCAAGAAACAGCAATGTTTTCCTTTCCCAACCATCAGACATTAAGCGGAGACCAAGTGGTTGCCAGTGTGACAGAATGAGGCTGAAATCCGGACAGTTTGTGTTGCAGCTATGAGGACAGGAAACATTCTTAGTTTCTGTTGCAGTACTTGGCCTCAGATAATACCATTGTATAGCCAGGCTGAGTGACCTCTCCCACCATCTAGAGTATAGAGCCTGGCGTCTGACTCTTTGGCTGCTTTCCAGTTTCTGGCTCTCTTGTACAAGGTGTGTCCATTTCATACAGTCCCATACACTTAGTGTAGGCCACACCTCACCTTGTAGAGGAAATCTGGCCGCAACTCCAGACTTCATGACTTTTTGTTTAAACATGGGCAGCAAAGTTGCATTCACACTGAACTCCGGAGAAACTATTTTAAAGTCTTCAGCAATATAACAGTTGATGACAGGATTATTATGGGAGTTCTATCCTTGGAATGCCTCATAGCTCATTAAATTTTTTTTTTAATCAGGGAGAGATGAGGACTGCTTTTCACTTTTGGACATTATTATTTATTTAAACAGCATTTGTAAATTAAGTAGTTTTATAACCACTTCTTTAGTTCCAGCTTCAAAACAAACTTTCTTAAGTTACATTTCTCGACCCGTTAATTTCCTTTTTCTTTCCCTTTTTCATAGTTATGTTGAAGCAAGCAAGCAACATGCTGCTGGCTTCTTCCAATACAATTCTCTGTGGACCTTGTGATTCTCACTGCCTTGAACTATTTGGAGGATCAACCACAATTATACAGACACCATTACTTCTCAATTACATTATATTTTAATGTTATCAACATCCTTAACACCCAAACTTATTTCAGATTAGTTCACAAAAGCACACTGTAATGACTCTGCTGAATGTTATCGCTTTTCATTTCATTCTTCCAAACCACTAGCTGACAGTTCAGATTACTTATAGAATACAGAATAAATCTCCCACCAGTTTTACCCTGAAATCTCATTTCTCGTGTTTAAAAAAATGTCCATTCACGATACTTTAGACCCCATGAGATGAGACTACATTTAATTGGCAAATATGGAACAATTTGGTTGTGGACCAACTCAATCAAGACCATAGTTCCAATTCCATGTTCTATTTTTTTAAATTCCTCAACCTTGGCTGGTTTTGAGCCAGAGTTCAGAAATGAAATTCCAATGAACTGAGGGCGACACGGTGGCACAGCAGTAAAGTTGAAGCGCTGGGGACCTGAGTTCGATCCCGGCTACGGGTGATGTCTGTATGGAGTTTGTATGTTGGTTTAATTTCGAGATACAGAGCGGAAACATGTCCTTCGGCCCCGTACATTAACACTGCGATACACCCACTAGGGACAATTTTTTAAACATTTATACCAAGAATGGAGATGAGGAAACACTTTTTTCTCACAGAGAGTTGTGAGTCTGTGGAATTCTCTGCCTCAGGGGGCAATGGAGGCCGGTTCTCTGGATACTTTCAAGAGAGAGTTAGATAGGGCTCTTAAAGATAGCAGAGTCAGGGGATATGGGGAGAAGGCAGGATTGGGGATGATCAGCCGTGATCACATTGAATGGTGGTGCTGGCCTACTCCTGCACCTATTGTCTATAATCTATTGTCTATTGTCTATTGTCTAATCCAATTAACCTACAAACCTGTACGTCTTTGGAGAGTTGGAGGAAACTGAAAACAGGGAGAACATACAAACTCCGTACAGACAGCACCCTTAGTCAAGATCGAAACTGGGACTCTGGCGCTGTATGTCAGCAACTTCACCGCCGCGCCACCGTTCTCCCCGTGACCACGTGGTTTTTCTCCGAGATCTTCGGTTTCCTCCCACACTCCAAAAAACGTACAGGTTTTTTAGGTAAATTGGGTTGGTATAAGTGTAATTTGTTCCTAGTGTGTGTAGGGTAGTGTTAATGTTCGGGGATTGCAGGTCAGTGTGGTCTCGATTGGCTGAAGGACCTGTTTCTGGGCTGTATCTTGAAAACTAAAAGTAAAAAATAAGAGAAATCTTGCTTCATCACTTGAGACTAGCTTAAATATTTGTCTTTAATCAGTATCAGAAAATGAAAGCTGGAGCATTGGGGTTTCAAGTGGTGATCATAACCCTCAGATGGGCTAGAAGGTGTTTAAAAATGGGTCTCCTTTAAAATTCTGTAAAAATTCTGCTCCTTTAAATGCAGATCAGAGAACTGGTCATAATTGGTCATCATGAACCATTTGGCAAAAGAGAACCACTTGAGAAATAAATGAAAACCACTGCTCAGGAGGATATTGTAGTAAATGTATGAAAAGATCAATCTTTTTATTTGTTTTTTTTTTTGTCCCGTTGAGGGTATAGTTTGTAGTGGGCTTCTAACTGTGTATGTGTGGGGGGCGGGGGGTGGGTGGGGGAAACTTTTAAATCTCTTCCCTGCACGGGGACCCGACCTTTTCCCTGTCGGGTCTCCGTTGTCGTTGGGGCCTAGCACCGTGGAGCGGCCTCCAACCGGAACGACCTGGGGGCTCAAGTCACGGAGCCTGCGGAGCTGCGGACCTACCATCGTGGAGCTGGCCGGCATCGGAGCGTGGAGAGCTGTGATGGCGCGTTGCTGCGACCTGACTCCGGTGGATGGTGACACCGGGAGCTCGCGGGTCCCCGGTGGGAGACCACTTTGCGGAGCACCAGCAACGGCGACTTCTCCCGCCCGAATTGCGGGGTTGAAAGTGACCTGGAGCGGGGCCTTACATCGCCCGGCGCAGCTTTATATGGCCGCGGACTTGCTAGCGCCCGCCGGGGGCTTTGACTTTGACATCGGGAGAAGAATGGAGAGCAGGGGAGAGACAAGACTTAGCCTTCCATCACAGTGAGGAGGAGATTCACTATGATGGATGTTTGTGTAAATTGTGTTGGTGTGTGTCTTGGTTCTTTTCTTGTATGACTGCAGAAACCAAATTTCGTTTGAACCTCATGTGAGGTTCAAATGACAAATAAATGGTATGGTATTGTATTGGTATTGTATTGTATTGTATTGTATCTTCTGCATAGATAAATATGTCTGGAAGTGAAATCACCTTGATTTTTGTGAGCACCGTGATCCAGTTTCTTGGGGAAAAAAAACATTCATGAAAATTAGGAACTTCATGTGAATCGCAATAAATGTCTTAACAGTGGTCCTGGGATTCTAAGTGGGAGTAGTGTCCCACATTATCTGCAACATCTTCTGCACAAACAGGCTTCCTATGTCATTTAAAGAGGGTTTTCCCGAGAGGATCATGAGCCAAAATGGAAATCCTAATCATGTAGTCCCACTTTAAATAAGTTAGTTATTTGGCTCACTGTTGTGATCCCCACTCAACTTAAGTTCATGATTCTTGCCTGACAAGTCTTGTCAAAAGTCAAGAATCAAGGGTGTTTTATTGCCATATGTCCTGAAGCAAAACAATGTAATTCTTAACTACAGCAGCACAGCAAATATGTAACCATAGTACTCAGTAAAACCCATAATAAACCACAAAAAAGATTAGTATGAAACATTTACTTGAGCTGCCCCCTGATTTTGCCTTATAGGAAGTGATGGTGTGCAAGTCCTGCCACAGCTGCCAAACATCAGCCTTATCCTCCAGTTTAGCGAAAGTCCCTTTTAGTCCTTTTGATGCCCTTATCAAGGTCATATCTGGACTTCTTGTATAACTCTGCATCGCCAGATGTGAATGCTCTAGAACTGGCCCTCAGAAGAATGCGGACCTCCAAGGCCTCTGGATGGTTTTTGTCGGAACACACTCCTCCACACGATTCCTTATGAAGTCGGTAACAAATTGATCTCCCAATTCCATTTGCTTTAACTTCCCCAAAACCGAACACCCACCTATGTGTAAGATGGAACTGCAGATGCTAGTTTAATCCGAAGATAGACACAGAAAGCTGGAGTAAGTCAGCGGAACAGGCAGCACTCTGGAGAGAAGTAATGGGTGACATTTCGGGTCGAGACCCTTCTTCAGACTGGTTAGGGATAAGGGAATTGGGAGATATAGATGGTGATGTGGTGAGATAAAGAATAATGAATGAAAGATTTTCAAAAAAGTAACAATGATAAAGGAAACAGGCCATTGTAAGCTGTTTGTCGGGTGAAAATGAGAAGCTAGTGTGACTTGGGTGGGGGAGGGATAGAGAGAAAGGGAATGCTGGGGTTACCTGAAGTGATATAAATCAATATTCATACCACTATGTAAGCTGCCCAAGTGAAATATGAGATGCAGTTCCTGCAATTTGTGTTTAGCCTCACTTTGACAATGGAGGAAACTGAGGACAGAAATGTCTATGTAAGAATGGGAAGGAGAATTAAAGTGTCCAGCAACCAGGAGATCAGGTTGGTTCACGCGGGCTGAGCGAAGGTGTTCCACGAAACGATTGCCCAATCTGCGTTTGGTCTCGCCGATGTATAAGAGTCCACATCTTGAACAACGGATACAGTAGATGAGGTTGGAGGAGGTGCAAGGAATCTGAAAGGACTGTCATGGTCCCTGGACAGAGTCGATGGAGGAGGTATAGTGACAGGTGTTGCATCTTCTGCGGTTGCAGGGGAAGGTACCTGGTGGTTTGGGTGGGAAGGGATGAGTTAAATGTCACCCATTTCTTCTCTCCAGAGATGCTGCCTATCCCGCTGAGTTACTCCAGCTTTCTGTGTCTATCAACAAACTAACTAAATTGACTAAGTCTACTCTATATTGACAATTGCAACCTCCAATTGCAACCTCCAACCACCCAAGCCACATGCCTTCCACTACCCTATCCCAACCTTGCCAAACCTTCACATTTTCCAATTGTCATTTCCACCTCTGCCCCAGTGGCTGGCCTTCACCGTAATTCAATCCATGACCTTGCTCCTCAAAGCTTGGGCCTCTCTCCCTCACAATCACTCAAAATCTGACCCTAGCTCCTTCTCACCTTATTTCATCAAGGCACTCACCTGTTGCTTCAATTTCCTTGAAGCCAGAACTAAGCTGTGACTGCTTAATTACCTATGTAGGCACAAATAAAATTATAGTCAACAGTCTAGAATTGATCATGTATCTGCAAAGTGCCTTGTACAAAGATGAGATGCTGTCAGCTGACCTTACATGAAAAGTCTAGGTCAAGGACAGGCATCTGGGCAGGGAAGATATAAATGACCAGAACGTCAAGGGAAATTCACAGTCAAGGTAAAAAAAAGGAAGAACTGCATGGAATTTGTCATTATCGGAGATGGGATTGATAAACTAGTTCCCACACATCAACAGTTTTCTCTGCCAGGTATCAATTGCTGTCACATTTTGTAACATTTTGTAACTTCTCCCTCAACTCCCCTCACTTCCTCCAAAACAAGAAGCCTTATTGTGGGAACACAAATGGTTCTGCCACCTCCTCATTTCCCACAGGTGAAAATACCAATTGCTTCAAATCTTTCAGTCTGGTGTACTACTCTGCTCAAAATGGTCTAATGGACTGGAGAGATTAAATAGTGAGTAGGTGAATACTTTGCATAATAACATCAGAAGTAAAAGCAGGAGCTTCTCTTATAAACCCCTATCCCTTGATTTTAGAGATACTCTACGGAAACAGGACCTTCGGCCCACCTAGTCCATGCCGCCTAGTGATCCGCACACATTAACACTATCCTACACACACTAGGGACAATTTACATTTATACCAAGCCAATTAACCTACAAATCTGTACGTCTTTGGAGTGTGGGAGGAAACTGGAGCACCCGGGGAAAACCCACGCAGGTCAAGGGGAGAACATACAAACTCCGTACAGATAGCACCCGTAGTCAGGATTGAACCCAGGTCTCTGGCGCTGTAGGGCAGCAACTTACTGTGCCACCCTGGTGAAAATACAAATTTCTTCAAATCATTCAGTCTAGTATGTTCTCGGCTCATGAAGGTCTTATGGACTGGAGAGATGAAATGGGGAGTGGGTGAATACGTTGCATAATAACATAACAAAAAGAAGCAGGAGCATTTAAACCTCTATTGTATCTCTGGATTTTAGAGATACTGCACGGAAACAGGCCCTTTGGCCTACCGAATCCGCACTGACCAGCGATCACTGCGGACATTAGCACTACCCTACACTCTAGGGGCAATTTAGATTTTTTTTGCCAAAGCCAATTATCCTACAAACATGTATGTCTTTGGAGTATGGGAGGAAACCCATGCGGTCAAAGAGTGAACAGGCAAACTCCGTACAGACAGCGCCCATGGTCAGGATCAAACCTGGGTCCCTGACACTGTAAGACTCTACCACTGCACCACTGTGCAGCCCCTCCTCATAATACCCATAATATCTTAAAATCTATCAATCTATGAGTTGAATGTTCTGAGTGATTAACCCACCACCATCTTGGGAAGAGAATTCAAAAGATTGACAACCGTCATGTATTAGTCCTGAATAGTCCTCATATCTTCTTAAGTATGACATGCACATACCAGTAGACCTGCATGAGCTGACAACAGTCACCCATCTTCGCTATACTATACACAATTCCATAATCTTTTCATGCTTATTTCTTAAGAATCCTTTATCACTTTGTCTTCCACAGAAAAGCATCTCCTTTTGGTATGTTTACCCATCCAAAGTGCATCAATCTGATTATCTCAAGAAGAGTCTCGACCCGAAACATCACCCATTCCTCTCCAATGATGCTGCCGGTCCCGCTGAGTTACTCCAACATTTTGCGTCTACCTATCTCAATTTGAAATTCTCAACTGTGCATTTAAATCACTTATTCACCTTTATATGTCGGGAGGAACTGCAGATGCTGATTTAAACCAAAGACAGGCACAAAAATACAATACAATACATACAATACATTTCAATTTATTGTCATTTGGACCCCTTGAGGTCCAAACGAAATGCCGTTTCTGCAGCCATACATTACAAACAAATAGACCCAAGACACAACATAATTTACATAAACATCCATCACATTGCTGTGATGGAAGGCCAAAAAAACTTTTCTCTCCACTGCACTCCCCCCCCCCCCCCCCCCCCGATGTCAGAGTCAAAGTCAAAGCCCCCGGCGGGCGATGGCGAATTGTCCCGTGGCCATTAAAGCCACGCCGGGTGATGCAAGGTCGCGCACCGGGTCTTGGTGTTAGAGCCCCCGGCGCGCGCTCGCAGAGACCCGCAGCCATTCCAAGCCGCGCGGGGCGGTGCTGTAAGGCCCCGCTCCAGGAGCTCTTCAACCCCGCAACTCGGGCGGGAGAAGTCGCCGTTGCGGGAGCCCGGAAAAGCGGTCGCCCTCCAGGGACCCGCGGGCTCCCGGTGCCGCCGTCCGCCAAACCCGCAGTTGCAGCCACCGAATCTCCGGGGGTCGGGCCGCAGCAGCGTCCACCACAGCTCCACCCGCTCTGGACTCGGCCAGCTCCACGACGGTGAAGTGAGTAGTCAGCACCACAGCCCCCGGTCTTCCTGTTGGAGGCCGCTCCTCGTTGCAGCCCCAACGACAACGGAGACCCGACAAAGAAAAGGTCGGGTCTCCCGTGCAGGGAGAGATTTAAAAGTTACCCCCAACCCCCCACACCACCCCCACCCCCCACACACATACCCCAACAAAAAATAACAAAAACTACATAAAAACATAGACATAAAATAATAAAAACGCAGACGGACTGCAGAGGCCGCTGCTGACGAGAGTCGCGCCGCCTACCGGATATGGAATAGCTTTATTTCCAAGATTAAGGACCATCAGCATGAACTATAAAGAAAAATAGACAGACAAAAAAAGCTGGAGTAACTCAGCGGGTCAGGCAGCATCTCTGGAGAAAAGGAATAGGTGATGTTTCAGGTCAAGACCCTTCTTCTCCAGAGGTATTGCCTGATCCGCTGAGTTACTCCAGCTTTTTTTGTCTGTCTATTTTCTTTATAGTTCATGCTGATGGTCCTTAATCTTGGAAATAAAGCTATTCCATTTAATAGAAGCTTCCAACCTTCAATTTGGGGGTATTTTTCCCTATTGAATCTTCACTGTAAATAAACAGATCACAAAAATGTAACAAAAGCCAGTGAGGCCAATGCTTTTGTTAAAATGTATTATAGCAAAGAATGTCATAATAATCATATTTGCAGGAGCATGTCATTCGGCCTTTCACACGTTCCCACTAATAATTGGAACATACTTAATATATATCTTAGCTCAATCTGTGGAAGGGTCTTGACCCGAAAAGTCACCCAGAGATGCTACCTGTCTCACTTACTCCAGCATTTTGTGCCTATTTTCGGTTTAAACCAGCATCTGCAGTTCCCTCAGTTCCTTGATTTGTATCAAATGCATTAAAAAGGACACTGCATTTCTGGAGCCTCTATCCTAGGTTCATACGTCAACAATACCAAATATGTGTCATCGCTCAGATGCGTCATAAAACTTGCTTAATATAGCAGTTTGGAAGATATCACAAATCTGATAGTTCTATTCAAAAAAGGTCAAGAGATCTTTAATTATCCTGGCATGCATTGATCTCTTAAAATTCACAGCTAAAAATAACTAGCCATTTTCCTTTATTAATCATTGTAGTATTTTATTGTGCAAAAGAGGGCTGCTTTAATTTCATTCTTATATTTCAAAAGTAATTTAATATTATCTTAGATGTTGTCGTAAGTTGCAAACAATCAGGCACTCTCCATGAATGCATGTTTTAAGGACCTGTCCCACTTGGCGAATGACGTATGACGCACGGTGTTTTTCCAAGTGTCTCAACATTTTTTTTGTCGCCGCTGGATTTTGAAATGTTCAAAATCTTTTGGCGACACTGATATGACGCCGGCAGTCGCCGAAAACATCGCCAAATGGGACAGGCCCTTTACGAACAGGCTACAGTGCAATTTTGATCGGGAAGTAAAGAACTGCATAATAATTGCTTTGGAAATTGGTAAACAGAAAAAAAGCTACCTTTGAAAAACAGGTTTCCATGCAGCTTCCCCACAAAAATCAGACACCATTTCTCATAAGGACGGCTGCTTCACGCACCATGGGAGGCCATAGAAATTGGCAAGGATTTGTGTCTATTGACACGTGCAATAATACTCTAATAAACAATGTAACATACAGCTTTGAGTATTTTTGGCTTGCATTTAAAAAAGTAATCTTAGAATTATTAAAAATACCTCTATTTTTGAAAATCATGTAGAGAAGAATAACTTTGTTGTTATGACTCTGAAACTCTATAGTCCCTAACACCCTGTCCCCCATTGAAACTATTGTGATCTTCTATGACATGAGGTGTGTTAAGAATGTGACTACCGTATTACAGCAGAATTTAGTTAAGTTTAGTTTAGAGTCACAGCGCGGAAACAAGCCCTTTAGCCCACCGAGTCCGCGCTGACAGTGATCCTCGCACACTAACACAATCTTACGCACACTAGGGAAAATTTACCATTTTATCGAAGCCAAGTAGTCTACAGACCTGCATGTCTTTGGAGTGTGGGAGAAAACCAGTGCTCGTCTAGAAAACCAACGCAAGTCACGGGGAGAGCGTATAAACTCCATACAGTCAAGCACCCGTAGTCAGGATCGAACCTGGGTCTTTGGCGCTGTAAGGCAGCATCTCTACCGCTGCGCCACCATGCCGTAATTAGAATTTGAAGTTTACTTCTGGCAGGGAAGGACTAAACTGAGGCACATTAGAAACAACTTACACTTAATAAAACTGTACTAACTATTCCTGTTTAATCCCTGCCATTCCAAATGCAGAATAATGCTGACTTTCAGAAATGTTTCCATTAATTTCTGGACACGCTATGGTACGCTAATGGTACATCACTATAGCCAAGCACAGGCTACTGAGGTAAATGTTTGTTGTCAAAGATCAAAAAGCAAGGCTGGTTTACAAAATAAGACCCTGGGGTGCTGGAGTAAATCAGCGGGTCAAGCAGCACCTCTTCAGGACTCTTCTTCAATCTGAAGAAGGATCCCAACCCAAAATGTCACTTATTCTTGTTCTCCATCGATGCTGCCTGGCCCGTTGAGTTACTCCAGCACTTTGTGTCTTTTTTTACCTGAAACACGAACGCTGTTACTCTCTATACAGCCACTGCCTGACCTGGCATGGATCTTTTACATTTTCTCTTTCAATATATTATCAGAAGGATAGTTTAGTTAAAAAAAGACACCTTCTTCCCTTTTACAACATTACTTACACTTGATTGGAACAGCCCCAACATGTTTCGTGACATTTAGTGGGTATATAGAAGGGTAGCATATACCGTACAATTTCATGTCTGTGGTAGGGTTTCACTGATTGGACAAACTTACAGCAATTCGTGTAAAAAGCAGAACAAATTAGACAGTAACAGAAGATAGACACAAAATGCTGGAGTAACTCAGCAGGACAGGCAACATCTGTAGTAGCAATTTAGCTTAACTCAGTATGTTATAATTATAACCTGTTACCTTTAAATTTTATGTGCCTATAATTATGTGGGTGGTATTTATACGCAGTCGGAGGCGTGTTTGTTGCTGGGTTTCTCGCGCAGACCCCCATTGTAATTAGTTTAGTTTAGCTTGAAGAAGCATGGGGGAGAGGTCACAGCTTTCGACCATGCATGAGTTTGACTACGAGTAAGATCAAAATGTACTCAAATAAGAGGAAGTTTGAATGAATATATTACTGTTTTTACTACAATAAAGAAACTATTAATTAAGAAACTGTGTTTTGAAGATTTATCTTAAGACGGCATTGAATGTCTCGTGGAGAGCTCATGAATGCGTTTCGATTATCTCCTAAACCCCTGTCTGCAATCATAGTGGCTAGAGGGAAGATTCCTTGAACGATATGAAAATCTGTCACTACATCTAGCCACCAGCTTTCAACTAGATGTAATGTTAAATTTTCATATCGTTCAAGGAATCTTTCATAGACCAGTTTGAGAGAGGAGTGGAAAGGAAAACTACGGATGATGAAGATCGTTTACAATTTCTGGAGTATTACACAAGCAGATATCTGAAGGAGCTTGTTGCAAGTTGTCGGAAGTTGCCTGCCAGTGAGGGCTATCGAACGGCAAGAAAATTGCTTAGAGAACAGTTTGGTAACGAGCACCGGATCACCAATGCATACATGAAGAAGGCCTATGCTTGGACAGTTATCAAGCCAGAAGACATGAAAGCATTGCGGGAGTTCGCGATATTTCTTAGAAGTTGTTGTGGCTCAATGAAACATCTCAACCACATGCAAGAAATAAATGTTGTTAGCAATATGAAAATTATCACTCTAAAACTGCCCTTTAGACTGAGAAAAAAGTGGAGGGATAAAGCAGGTCTGATGGAGGAAAATGAGAATCAAGAGGCCTTGCTTCCTGATCTGGTAAACTTCATAGAAAAGGAAGTATGGTTCATGTTAAATTTACGCTATGGGAGTATTCAAGATCCTAAACCAATCGCAACTGTCAAAGTTTCTACCTTTAATAGACAATATAGACAATAGACAATAGGTGCAGGAGTAGGCCATTTGGCCATTAGATCACATTCAATCAGTACCCCGTTCCTGCCTTCTCACAATATCCCCTGAACCTGCTATCATTAAAAGCTCTATCTAGCTCTCTCTTGAAAGTATCCTGAGAACCGGCCTGCACCGCCCTCTGAGGAAGAGAATTCCACAGACTCACAACTCTCTGTGTGAAAAAGTTTTTCCGCGTCTCCGTTCTAAATGGCTTTCCCCTTATTCTTAAACTGTGTCCCCTGGTTCTGGACTCCCCCGACATGGGCAACATGTTTCCTGCCTCTAGCGTGTCCAAACCCTTAATAATCTTATATGTTTCAAGAGTTCACCTCTCATCCTTCTAACCTCCAGAGTATACATGCCCAGCCATTCCATTCTCTCAGCATATAATAGTCCCGCCATCCCAGCAATTAACTTTGTAAACCTATGCTGCACTCCCTCTATAGCAAGAATGTCCTTCCTCAAATTAGGGGACTGAAATTGCACACAATACTCCAGATGTGGTCTCACTAGGGCCCTGTACAAATGCCAAAGGACCTCTTTGCTAAAACAAAAGGAAGATCAGGAGCTAAGGGAAGTAGTCTTGCTACAGCTGTAATACCTGAGGAAACGAAAGGCGAAAAGGAAGGAGATACATCTACTATCAAGCAAAAAGGATTTTGTTTGTTATGTGATGAGGTTGGTCACACCATAAGGTGGTGTTGGAAATTCAAGAAGAAGGAATATAAAGAAAAGATAGATTTCTTAAAGGAGAAGGGAAACTGTTTTGGATGTTTGAAAAAAGGACGCATGGTTAAAGACTGTAAGAGTCCTAGAACTTGTGATAAGTGCAAGCAAGATCATCCTGAAACACTTCACACTAAGCAGAAGAAGCCGGAGCAAATAGAACAGAAGGCGAAGCCAGCTACTAGTAATGCTGTCACCTCACCTCAGATAACTGCCCATATTGGGGCCGGGGTAGAAACCTGTATCTTCTCTATCTTACCAGTACAGGTATGGAATAGCAAGACGAATACAGTGTTGCAAATATATGCATTTTTGGATCATGGAAGTTTGGCTCCTTTTGTACAGAAAGCTGGATGAGAAGGTTGGACTTTACAGGAGAAAAGACTAAGATTCTATTGCATACCATGAAAGAGGAGAAATCCTGCGATAGTCATTACATTACAAGTATGGAGATATCTAGTCTGGATGAAGACACTTTTATACCAATATCTGAGGTGTTTACACATGAGACCATGCTTGTTTGTCATCAAAATATATCCAGACATAAGAACTTGAAAAATTGGTCACTTGAAGGATGTCAAGATACCCAAAATAAATTCTGGTATCGACCTACTTATCGGAACAAACGCTTTGAAGGCATTGGAACCTATACAGACTGTGAGAAGCCGGGATGGACCATTTGCTGTGAAAACCCTACTAGGATGGGTTATCTATGGCTCCTTGAGAAGGAACAACATAGGCAGGAACCAGAAGAACTATCCTGCCGCTGCTGTTAATCAAATATCTACTGGTAAATTATCTACTGGTAAATATCTGGCAAAGCTATTGATCAAGCAATAGAATCATGACTTCAATTAAAGTACCAGTAAGGAATCTGAAGAAATGTTCAGGGAAGAATTAAAGTTTTTTGATATTATGAACTACTCAGTAAAGATCAAGTCAAGTCAAGTCAAGTCAAGTTTATTCGTCACATACACATACGAGATGTGCAGTGAAATGAAAAGTGGCAATGCTCGCGGACTTTGTGCAAAAAGACAAACAAACAAACAACCAAACAAACTATAAACACAATCTTAAACACACACATATTCTTTTACATTAAATATTGTGGGCAGAAGGAAAAACGTTCAGTAAAGTTAGTCCCTGGTGAGATAGGAGTTTACAGTCCGAATGGCTTCTGGGAAGAAACTCCTTCTCAACCTCTCCGTTCTCACAGCATGGCAACGGAGGCATTTGCCTGACCGTAGCAGCTGGAACAGTCCGTTGCACGGGTGGAAGGGGTCTCCCATGATTTTATTGGCTCTGGAGTTGCACCTCCTGATGTATAGTTCCTGCAGGGGGGCGAGTGAAGTTCCCATAGTGCATTCGGCCGAACGCACTACTCTCTGCAGAGCCTTCTTGTCCTGGGCAGAGCAATTCCCAAACCAGATGGTAATATTTCCGGACAAGATGCTTTCCACAGCCGCTGAGTAGAAGCACTGGAGGATCCTCGGAGACCACTCTGAATTGCCTGAGGTGGTAAAGGCGCTGCCTTGCCTTACTCACGAGTGCTGCGGCGTGTGATGTCCGTGTCATATCCTCAGAGATGTGGACTCCCAGATATTTAAAACAGCTCACCCTATCCACAGTATCCCCATTTATCCTCAATGGTGTGTACGTCCTCGGATGATGTGCCCTCCTAAAGTCCACGATCAGCTCCTTAGTTTTTTTGATGTTCAAGAGGAGGCTGTTGTCCTGGCACCAGAGTGCTAGATCAGCCACCTCCTCCCTGTAGGCCTTCTCATCGTTGTCTGAGATCAGGCCCACCACCACAGTGTCATCAGCAAACTTAATTGTTGAGTTGGAGCTGAACCTAGCTGATATAGATGATAGACGGACACTATTGTCTGGACTTACCTTTCAAACAAGAAAGTGTTACTCTGCCAAATAATCGTCGTATGGCAGAGCAACGCACCCAGAATCTGAAACCCAAGTTTGGCAAATAATATGAAATTTCATGTTGAATGATTATGCCAAAATGGTACCAACAAACCAACTAAATCGAAGTGATGGAGAGCTTTGGTACATTCCGCACCATGGGGTGTATCGCTCGAAGAAAGGGACCTTGAGGGTGGTCTTTGACTGTGCTGCAGTCTTCAAAGGAACACTTAAAAGGCCTGGCCCACTTAGGCGATTTTTCAGTGGACTGCCGGCGAGTGTCAAGCTCGCGGCACTCGCTGAAAAACCGGGAAGTGGAATGTCGAGTGAAAAGAGTGGAACACACACACAAACACATTGCAAAGGCGGGGGCCAGGGAAAGCGGGGGAGCGCTGTCTGAAATTCACACAGTGCAAAGCCAAGGTGATACAGACACACACCGCGATGAACAGGAAGGTTAAGATGGCTCGCACAGTGTACGGTAAGTCCTTTAAAAGAGCGGGGGGGGGGGGGAGAGAAGGGGGGAGAAGGGGGAGAGAAGGGGGGAGAAGGGGGGAGAAGGGGGGAGAAGGGGGAAGAATGGGGGGAGAAGGGGGGGGGGGGTGGAGAAGGAGTGGAGACACTTTTAAGAAGCCAGGCAACTTTTAATAAGCCAGTGATACACAGCTGTGAAGTTTGGCGGGCATTTAACATTACCGGTCAGATTTCATTGGTTCTGAAAACTCGTGCTTACGTTTTTTCTCCCCAATGAGCCAATTAAAATGCCCGGTCAGCAAAGGAGATTAACTAAAACTACCTACGGCTGCCTCGACTACCTACAACGACATGGCGACCCCACTACCGCTGCACCTACGACTACAAAAGTATCGATTTTCTCCATGGCGACCAATTTTTGGTCGCAGTAAATTTTTCAATATGTTCCCAGAATGCGGGAACTCCTTGTGACCATGAAGGAGACTCACCAGAGACCACCAGCGAACATGTGGGGACCATGTGGTGATCATGAGGCGAGCGCAGAAATCCTGCACTCGCCTAAAAAGTCGCCTAAGTGGGACAGGCCCTTAACTGTCAACTTCGGCAAGGTCCAGACCTTACTAACTCACATTGGAGTTCTCATTAAATTCAGACAAGAATCGATTGCTTTGATGGCTGATATTAAAGCAATGTTTCATCAAAAGTTAAAGTATCAGAAAAACAGAATGACTACTTGCGATTCTTATGGTGGCCTGATTGGGATGCACAAGAAGATTTTGTTGAATACCGGATTTATTTTATTTATTTAGCGAATGCAAAGTCCTTTAGCCAAGCAGTTGCCTCTTGATCTGCTGTATGAAGGGTGACAAGTCCTCCTTTGAGTCTTTGTTGAGGGCATGCTTCAATGATGTGTTGCATTGTTTGCTGCTCTCCACAAGCACACCGTGGGGTTGGGCTGCTGCCCCATTTGTGAAGGCTGGCCAAGCAGGGGCCATGTCCAGTCCTGAATCTATTCAGCGTCGTCCACTGCTTCCTTGGGAGATTGGTGCCAGGGACCGGTAGGGTGGGGTCTGACACCAGATGTTTATTTGGGACGTCCTTGGACTCCCATTCCTTTTTCCAAGCTGATTGGATGGTGAAATCAGCTGGTGGTGGGTTCTTCCAAATTGGTCGTCTAGATGGAAGTCGAGCAGTGGGTGGGTTGAAGATGTCCATGTGAATTGGCAGGTGAGGGGAGTTTTTGGTCTTTTGGAGCATCCTTTGAGTGAGGACTACTCGCCGGATGTGTGGAGGGGCTATGTTGGATAGGACAGGGAGCCAGGGGAGTGGTGTTGAGCGGATTGTTCCTGTGATGATCCTCATTGTTGAGTTCAATTGGGTGTCCACATGGTGTGTGTGGGATGACCTGGACCAAACAGGGGCACAATATTCGGCTGAAGAAAATGCAAGGGCTAGTGCTGAAATACACAGTGTGGGGGCTGTTGCCCCCCACTTTGAGCCAGCAAGCTTACTGAGGAGATTGTTTCTGGACTTCACCTTAGCTGCTGTTCTTTTGAGATGTTCCTTGAAGGATAGGGTCCTGTCAAGGGTCACTCCGAGGTAGGTTGGAGTGGGGGTATACTTCAGTTTGGTCCTGCTCAGATAGATGTTTGGTTCTCTTGTGGCTTCTGCATTATGGAGGTGGAACACACTGGAGACCGTTTTTGCTGGGCTTGCTTTTAGGCGCCAGATGAAGGTACATCACTTTGGAGCAGTGTCATCACCAAGTTGTGCGAACTTTGCATTAAAGTAGACCGCAGAGGGCAATAAAGCTCAATTTCCAGAAGAAGTGATAACCACTGTGAAGAATAATTTCTATGTGGATGATTGCTTATAATCTATGTCTAAGGAGCAGGAATGAATTCAAATGGTAAAACATCTGACTTCCCTCTACAATAAAGGAAGATTTATGCTTTCCAAGTGAATCTGCAACAGTCGTGTTGTATCGGAAAGCATTCCACCGGATGGTAGAGCCAAGGAGAACAGGGAGTTGGATTTGGACAAAAACAATTTGCCAATGGAAAGAGCATTGGGACTGCACTTGTGCGTTGAAACAGATGTGTTCATGTTCAGAATCTCGATTCAAGAGTGACCATGTACTAGAAGGGGTATCCTAACCGTGATTGGTTCTGTTTACGACCCTTTGGGATTTCATGCACCATTTACACTGCCAGCCAAGTTGATTTTGCAGGATCTTTGTAAGGAGAGTACAATGCAAACTTCCTCTCATCGATGGACAGAACGGTTAGCAGATCTCAATAAGATCTCAGAATTCAAAGTGGGCCGGTGCATGAAGCCTACAAGCTTTGGTAAGATCAGAAGTTCACAGCTGCATCATTTCTCAGATGCCAGTGAAAGTGGCTACGTTACTGTTTCATATCTAAGACTGGAAAATGATAACAAAGAAGTACATGTTGCATTCTTAATGGGAAAGGCCAGAGTGGCACCATTGAAGCAAATGACAATCCCCAGAATGGAACTTACTGCCGCAGTCTTAGCTGTTAAAGTTGACATAATGCTGTAAAAAGAACTACAGCTTCAAGTGGAAGAATCTATCTTCTGGAATGATAGTACTACGGTGCTTCAATACTTCAACAATGAGAACAAATGTTTTTTTACATTTGTAGCAAACAGAATCTCTTTTGTATTGGGAGCTACTAATGTTTCACAATGGAAATATGTTAACACAAAGGAAAATTCTGCAGATGAAGCTTCTAGAGGACTAACAACAGACGCTTCCTAAGCAACAAGAAATGGATCAATGGACCGGAATTTCTCTGTAAGCCAGACAGAGAATGGCCAAATCTTGAGCTGGGATTTGTAATCTCTGCTAATGATCTGGAAAATAAACAAAACATCACAGTGAACGTTATTACTAAAAATCCTATTGTTCTCTTGAAGGATTTTCACATCTCAACATTATTGTTACGGCATATCCATGAATTGATCGGACATGGAGGAAGAAGTTTCATGCTGTCAAAACTTTGAATTTTTGTGTTTTATAGTTGGACTATATACTGGGTATCATGCCTGATGTTAAGGGTTTGATGCGTATAGTACGACTTCAGACTAAGAATAATGTTTTAATAAGACCAATAACCAAGTTATGCTTGCTTCTAGAAGGCAAAGTTAAAGATGGAAGAATCTCTCAAGAAGTCTGAATGCTAATGTATAATGCATGTTATTTTTTGGTTTTGATATATCGTTAAGCTTTAATAGCTCCTTTTTTAATATCTATTAGTAATTGCCTCTTTATATACTCAGAACAATTAGGGGCCGGTATGCAATAGCCATTTAGCTTAACTCAGTATATTATAACTATAACCAGTTATTTAAAAATTTTATGTGCCTATAATTATGTGGGTGGGATTTATACGTAGTCGGAGGCGTGTTTGCGGCTGGGTTTCTACCGCAGACGCCCTAGTAATTAGTTTAGTTTAGTTTGAAGAAGCATGGGGGAGAGGTCACAGCTTTCGACCATGCATGAGTTTGACTACGAGTAAGATCAAAATGTACTTAAACAAGAAGAAGTTTGGATGAATATCTTACTGTTTTTACTACAATAAAGAAACTAATAATTAAGAAACTGTGTTTTGAAGATTTATCTTTCGACGGCATTGAATGTCTCGTGGAGAGCTCATTAATGCGTTTCGATTATCTCCTAAACCCCTGTCTTCAATCATAGTAGCTAGAGGAAAGATTCCTTGAACAATATGAAAATCTGTCTCTACAGCATCTCTGGATAGAAGAAATGGGTGACACTTCGGGTCAAGACCCTTCACTGATTTCCTCCTTTAACAGCTGACTTTCAGTGGCTCTGTGATTTAATTCACTGTAACAGCTTACTGCAATTCCTCTTGCAAAGATCAAGACCAGTGAACAGAAAATGCTTTGAAATGTGATGTAGAGTTCTTCAAAATGTTTTCTTTGTACTATTGTTCTATTTCTGGATCCCTATAATTGTTGCCTTTTACATTACATTTAGGGCAAGCTCTAAAAGAAATGTGTAAAATTCTGTCCAAATAACATACATATCGCTATTGTATTAGCCTTGAAGTAGGACACACTTAAAATGTCCGCAAGTTCTCAACTTCACCCATCACAAACTCAGAGACTTCAGTGTTATTTGGCACTTAGGTGAAATATTATTTTTCTACAGGTTGTAATATTTGATTTAAAGTTTCATTTGAACTTGAGGCTAACTTCCTGATTAAATTCAGTAAATGGATTGATTAGGTTGGGCGAATGGGATTTGCCAACTAAAAATGTTCAGCTGCAGTTTTTATAGCAGACACTGCTAAAACAACGTTAAGGTCTCGAGCTTCCATTCCATTGTTTCTCTTCAGTGACTTGTAAATGACTCAGAGATTCTCTATGCTGTGTCCGCAAAGTGACCTTGCTGCACAGCACTGATACCTCATTTACATCGGCACCAGGAAACCTGTCCTGGACTCAGACCTGCCCTCCGTGGCTCACTTGGTTTTGGGAGGAGTACTGGTTTACTCACTGTGGTTTACTTCCCCTCTCAGCCCTGTTCTGTTTACGTTACATGACATCAGTCCCCAGCTTAAAGTATGAATCATTTAGTGTGCCTTATCATCTCAATGTCTACGTGCTGAATTTTGAGCAAAGTTTCCTATACTTTTCTAATGTAGCTTTTTTAAATGATGTGCAATGAGGCTGGATAGTTTTCCTGTCTCTTTTCTAATTTTGCTGTTTTAGGAATTTAGAAGCCAAAAGATGAAGGCTCAGTAGAAGTAAGAAAAAGCACTTAAAAGAGGGCGGCACAGTGGCGCAGTTGGTAGAGCTGTTGCCTCAACGTGAGAGACCTGGGTTCAATCCTGACCTGAGTGCTACATGTGTGAAGTTTGCATGTCCTCCCTGTGACAACGTGGGTTTCCTCCAAATGCTTTGGTTTCCTCCCACTTCCCAAATTCGTATGTTAATTGACTCTGTAAATTTCCGCTAGTGTGTAAGGGTGTGGATAAGAAAGTGGCAGTGGCATGAGAAAGTATCAATGTCTCTCTCACACACACACACACACACACACACACACACACACACACACACACACACACACACACACACACACACACACACACACACACACACACACACACACACACACACACACACACACACACACACACACACACACACACACACACACACACACACACACACACACACACACACACACACACACACACACACACACACACACACACACACACACACACACACACACACACACACACAGGTGTTGACCTTCCTATGTATCTCTTTCCATCTTTGGTTTGTTTTCATTTTATCCTGATGCCTCTGTGAATTGCCTTGGACCATTCTATGTTGAGGTGCTAATGATTGTTGTTATTTTCAATATTGCATTTATTTTTATAAATATTCTCACATGTACAATTTTCTTTCCACTTCTCGGCATAAAACTCCAATAACAATTCCTCAGCTCACTTGCCCAACTCATCAAGATTGTGCTATTATTTTTGATAACCATCTTTGCTATCTATGATAGCACCCTCTATAATGTCTGCAAATTTACTGATCATACTTTCTACATTTACATCTAAATCATCGATAAAAACTGCAAACAGCAATGTGCCCACCACCCTAAGTTACAGCTTTGCCCTCATCAACCTTTTGCTTACTTCTTCAAAAAACTCAATCATAGAAACATAGAAACATAGAAATTAGGTGCAGGAGTAGGCCATTCGGCCCTTCGAGCCTGCACCGCCATTCAATATGATCATGGCTGATCATCCAACTCAGTATCCCGTACCTGCCTTCTCTCCATACCCTCTGATCCCCTTAGCCACAAGGGCCACATCTAACCCTCTTAAATATAGCCAATGAACTGGCCTCGAATCAGATTCATAAGACATTAACTCGCGTCTACAAAACCATGCTGAATATCCCTAATCTTCCCCTGTCTATCCAAAAGCATTTATCTATTATCCCTCAGAATACTCTCCAGTCACTTGCCTCACAGATGTTAGGCTCACTGGCCATTCTCAGGACTTTCCTTGCAGCCCATCTGAAATAAAGGCACAATAGCCACCCTCCAGTCTTCCAGCACCTCACCCATATATAATGATGGGTCATTTACCTCACCCAGGGCATCTGCAATTTTTTTCTCTAGCTTCCCACAGACTCCTCGAAAATATCTTATCAGGCCCAGGAGATTTGTCTACCTTCATACATCTTAGGATGTTCAGCACCTCCTCGAACGTAATACTGACTGTCTTTGACATCTCTATTAAATGTTCCAGGTTCCCCAGTCTTCATGTCTTTCTCCACTGTAAAAACAGAGGAGAAATACTAATTGAGGACCTTGTCCATCTACAGTGCCTCCACACAGAGATGTCTGCTTTTGTTTCTGAGGGGCCCTATTCTCTGTCTGGTAACCCTCTTTCCTTTAATGCACATAAAATCCCTGAATTTTCCTTGATATTGTCTGCCAGACTATCTCCTGCCCCCATTTTGCCCTCCAGTTTTCCTTCTTAAGTATGCTCCTTAGTTCCCGAAACTCCTCCAGAGATACATTTGATCCCAGCTACCTACAGTATATCTATCCCATGCCTCCTTTTTCCCGACAGAGACTCAATTTATCTCATCATCCAAGCTTCCATACCTCATCTGACTTGTCCTTCGCTCTAACAGGAATATGCATGCCCTGAACTCATGTCATCCCACTTTTAAAGGCATCCCACTTTCCACATGTTCCTTTGCCAGCAGACAACCTACTCCAATCAACTTGAGTAAGCTTCCATCTAATACCGTCAAAGTTGGCCTTGCCGCAATTTTAACTTGTGGGGCTCTCCTGTCTTTATCCATAATTATTTCAAAGCTAATAGAACAGTAGTCACTGGTCCCAAAAGGCTCACTCACCTATATTTCAGTCATTTGCCCTTCCCAATTTCCTAAGAGTAGACCAAGCTTAGCCCTCTTCCATGTAGGTCCCTCTGGATATTGCCTGAGGAAACTTTTCTGAACACATTTGACACATTCTACTCTTTCTAAGCCCTTGGCATAATGACAGTATATATTGGAAAAGTTAAAATCCTATTTTTAACATTAGGATTTAGGTTGTTGCCATACATGGGAATGCTCAGCAGTATGTAATCAACACATGCAGCCAAATTTGCATCCTTTAATGCTGGAAGTTTAAAGTTCCTTGTGTAACATATGGAAAGGAAAAATGTAATTTTTAGAAAATTAGGTCATTGTGGTCACTTAGATCCCATGCAACTGGCACTGATGAAAACTACTGTGTGGAGAAAAATTAAGATCTATGTATGTTCCTTATCTTTTTTCTCTTTCAGAAGGAAAGGACACACAGACTTTCTTAGGCCCCCTTCGGTCGTGACTGACCATGGGTGTCTCCAGGGTGCTATTCCCTATATGGAGGACGCCTGTGCATGACTTTATTTAACGTGGGGAGACTGGTGCACAGACAGACACCCCACGGTCCTAGACAGATCTGGGTCAGGATCCAGTGGCATGGAGTCCAAGACTACCGGAGACCCTTTTTTGCTGCAACCTTCATCCGCCTTACCCGCCGTTGTGACGCTCCACTAAGGTCAGCCATCGTCCTCCGCCTGTTCCACCGTTGAGGTCTTGGTTGGATTGCTCTTTGTCAGAGACCTCCCCCTCGACCTTACCCCCATGGGTGGCCCTACCAGGAGCATAGCTCCAGACGGCATTGCTCTCAGGTCCACACAAGCTTCTCCACCACGACAAGATGTCAGAACTGAACGAGGAGGAGGACACAAATGCAGGCTCAGACACAGGGCAGATCAGTCTTCGGCGTTTAATCGGTCCAAGTCAGTACACAGGTAGGCAAAACAGAGGCAACAGTACCATATAGGAGCAGGCAAGAAACAGTGGTCGAAAATACAGGCAAAGGTCGAGATCACAAGGTCACAAGATTTCGAGAGCAGGAACAAGGTGATACCAAGTAGCATACACCACAAACTGGCAATGGGAACTAAAACACAAAAGGCTTAAATACAGACTAGCAGGGGATAACGAGACACAGGTGAAACACATCAGGGCGTGGCCAACAATCACATGAGGGTAAACGACCTGACAGGAAATGGGACCTGAAACAAGAGGAGATGTGAGACACCAAAATAAAACAAGAATGCAAACTCTAATACTAAAAACCAATAAGAAACAGAAACTAGATCAAACGCGAGACCTGACACAAGATGAGAATCCAGGGAGAATCCAAGGGAAAAAATTACTTCACCTCACCCTCAATAATTTACCAGTCACAAGGACATCTCACCATAATAAAATAAACACTTAAATCATACGTGTACACTGATGACAGCTTCCACTGTGCTGTGTGTTGCTGCAGCTTGCTAAATTAGACAGAATCAGAACAGAATTAGCAGTTCAAAACTGATGATCTATGAACTGCTGTCGTACCTCATTAAAATGACAAATTCTAATTTAAAGGTAGACAAAAATGCTGGAGAAACTCAGCGGGTGAGGGAGCATCTATGGAGCAAAGGAAATAGGCAACGTTTCGGGTCGAGACCCTTGAAGCTTTCATAAAATCTCCCTTCCATTAACAGCAATGGTGCAAACCATTTCTACCTACTTGAGATTGGCATAGATTTAGGAGAAACAACAGAACGTAGAACATCATCCTCGAGCTCGAGGGATAGCCACGACCGACGACTATGTTTGCATATGGTATTGTGCTGCTGCAAGTAAGGATTTCATCGTTCTATCTGGGACATATGACAATAAAACACCCTTGACCTGGCAGCAGTGGGACTTCTATGTGTTGCAGGTAGAATTCTTTCTGATTCAGGTTCAAACTGGCTTAATTACAAGTATAATTACTCGTAGCAAATCTGCAATATTTCACTACCAGCTCTGAACTATTTTAATTTCAATGATTCCTTAGTTTAGTTTAGTGATATAGTGCAGAAACAGGCCCTTTGGCACACCGAGTCTGCACCGACCAGCGATCCCCTCCACATTAATACTATCCTACACACACTAGGGTCAATTTACACATGCACCAAGCCAATTAACCTACAAACCTGTACGACTTGGAGTGTGGGACGAAACTGAAGATCTCGGAGAGAGCTCATGTGGTTACAGGGAGAACGTACAAACTCTGTACATATGTACATAGTCAAGATCGAACCCGGGTCTCTGGCACTGCCACTGCTGTAAGGCAGCAACTCTACTGCTGCACCACTGTACTGCTCAAAAAAATACAAAGATTGAAAGATATGAAACGGGAACAGGTCAGTCAAGCCAATGGCTACATGCCGACCATCATCGGCGGTCACTCGAAATGATTATTTTCTTAAAAGACTCTTTTCCTGAGTCTGGCGTAGGCTCCGCTGGCACAACTCAGGCGATGGTTGACCTCAGAGTCGATGTCAGCTTTTGAGGAAAGAATGCTGCCAAGGTAGGGGAAGTGGTCAAGGTTTTCAAGTGTGGTGTCGTCCACCTTTATAGTGGGCTGGGCAGACAGCTGGTTGGGTGGAGGTTGACGTAGGACCTGGGTCTTCTTGATATTTAAGGCTAGGCCCATGGCTCTGTAGGCCTTGGCAAAGGCATTCAGGATGCCCTGGAGGTCTTCTGCTCAATGTGCTGCAAAGGTGAAGTTGTCCGCGTACTGAAGCTCCAAGATGGCGGTGTTACTGACTTTGCTCTTGGCCTTCAACCTATTAAGGTTGAAGAGTCCACCGTCAGTTCTGTATTGGGATCCCCTGCGGCAGCTCTTCACCAATGAGGTGAAGTATGGCAGCAATGAAGTTGGTAAACAGGGTGGGTGCGATGATGCATCCCTGTTTGACCCCCGTTTCCACAGTGAAAAGGGCTTGGACCCAGAGCCGCAGTTGCTGAGCACTGTGACCAACATGTCATAATGTAGAAGCCTCAATATACTGATGTACTTGTCGTGACAACCGTACCTTGATAATGTGCTCCAAAGAGCCTGGCGGTCTACCGAGTCAAAAGCCTTTGTCAGGTCTATGAAGGCCTTGAACAGGCTGCCTTTGTTCACGGCATTTTTCCTGGAGTTGGCGTGCTGTGAATATCATGTCTGCTGTACCTCTGGATGGGCGGAAGCCACACTGTGATTCTGGGAATACCTCCGCAGACAGTGGGAGAAGTCGGTTTGTGAGGATACTTGCCTGTTGTTGACAGGAGCAGGATGCCCCTGTAGTTTCCACATTCAGCCTTGTTCCCCTTCTTAAAAATGGTCACTATTAGAACATCCCTGAGTTCTGAGGGAAGTTCTTCTTTTTCCCAGACCTTGAGTAGTAGGGCGTAGATGTGGTACAGGAGCTCCGGTCCACCTTCCTTTAAGATCTCAGCTGGGATCCCATCTGGACCGATGACCTTGTTGTTCTTAAGGCTCTTGTTGGCATCTTGAACCTCTGTCATAGTGGGAGGTTCTTCCATGCCTTTCCTGATGGGACTCTGGGGAATGCGGTGGGTAATGTCTGGTTCAGTTGTGCTGTCACAGTTGAGGAGTTCCTGGAAGTGCTCTTTCCATCGGGCGTTAATGGACTCATTGTCCTTCAGCAGTTCTTGTCCATCTTTTGAGCGCAGGGGGTTTAAGCCACGGTAGCTTGGACCATAGACGGCCTTAGTAGCGCTGAAGAAGCCTCTGGTATCACCCAAGTGCCAGTCTCTGGATTTCCAGAGCCTTATCTGTCCACCAATAGTTCTTAAGCTCCCTCCACCCGGCTCTGGACGTCCGTCTTGGCTCTGGAGTGAGCCGCTGTTTTGGCCTTGCAGGTTACATAATTTTGCCAGGCACAAAAGGCTTTCCTTTTCTTGGAGGTGAACTGTTCTATCTCTGTATCGTTCTCGTCGAACCGGAACTGGTGTTTCTGGACTTGCACCCATGGATGTTTTTACAGGTATCAAGGATGGTGGATTTGAGCCGGCTCCAGTGGCCTTCAATATCATCAGGATATTCCTGTTGGAGGCTTTCCCCAAGAGAAGCCTGAAATCACTGCTGGGTGGCTGTTTCCTCCAGGCTTTCAAGGTTCAGCCTTGGCCGGATCTGCTTCTTTTGAATCCTCCTCTTCCTCTTGAGTTTGATGGACATCATGGAGTGGATGAGGCAATGATCTGTCCAGCAGTCATCTGCATCGATCATGGCCCTTGTGATGTTCACGCTATGGCGGTCCCTGGCTCGTACAATTACATAGTCAATGAAATGCCACTGTTTGGAGCGTGGGTGTCTCCAAGATGCCATTAGTTTGTTTTTCTGGCGAAAGAGGGTGTTAGTGATGATGAGGTCGTGCTGAGCACATTTGCTGAGAAGCAGAGCTCCATTGGAGTTGATGTTCCCGATGCATTCCTTTCCTATGGCACCCTTCCGGAGGTGTTGCTCCCAGCCGACCCTGGCGTTGAAGTCTTCTAGGAGAATAATCAATTACCCGCACACACCAGCTCAATGTCATCTCACTTTCGCATCCACTCCCTAGACACTAGCCAATTAACCTACAGAAGAAACTCATTTGGTCAAAGAGTGAATGTGCAAACTCACACCACCCAAGGTCAGGATCGAGCCCAAGTAGTTGACGCCTTGAGGCAGCAGCTCTACCAGCAGCACCTCCATGCCGCCCTTTATTTTATTTTATTCCATATACATTTTCAGGAATCATTCTTGTTATCAAAAATTGTAAAATTGTCCAAAAAGAAAGATCATCGAATGCCATTTCTCTTTTAATAGTTAGACCACTGGATTCTACAGTGTCTACACTGGATGGTCCCCAGCTGGGGAGAAGGCAGGAGAATGGGGTTGAGCGGGAAAGATAGATCAGCTATGGTTGAATGGCGGAGTGGACTCGATGGCACAATGGCCAAACTCTGCTCCGATGAACATGAATTTATGAAATTATGAACTTCATAGAGGGGCTGTTCCACTTGGGCGAACTAATTAGTGAGTTTAGAAGCGTTTAGGAGAGTTTGAAAAAATGGCATGTTGAAGACCTCCTTCGAATATGTTGAAGACTAGCTTCGACTAGCTACGACTAGCTACGACTAGCTTTGGGAAAATTGGACACCGAATAGTGGAGAGTGAAGAAGATCTCCTTCGATCTCCTTCTACCTCCCTTCGACCTCCCTTCAACTATGATGAAGACTATCTACGACTACCTTCGACCACCCTCGATTACCTACGACAAACATGCCGACCTACTATGACCTACTACGACCTATTACGACTAAACCTATGAGTAAAAAATTATCGATTTTTTCCATGGCGACCTTTATTTACTCGCGGGCATTTTTCAACATGTTGAAAAATACGCCGCGACCTCGCTGAGGCCTCCAGTACACGGGGACTACTCTTGAGCATGAAGGAGAGTTATAAAGACCTCCTACGACCTCGTGTCGACCATGCTGCAAGTATGAGTCGAGGGCAATCTCGCGGATTAGGTCACCCAAGTGGGACAGCCCCTTTACTTTCCAATGGATTTTCATGAGACCAGTGTGTCTCGCTGTACTTTACAATGCTGCATCTAAATGTAATTGTTCAAATTACATTTTAAAACAAAATTGATTTTGGAAAACTTCTGACTTTCAATCAAGTTGCTCCTCCTAGACCCGACACCAAATTGGAGCAAATCCAGGTGTGTTGTATAAACATATAGTGCAAACATAAGCAGGTCATTGACAGGTTCAGGAAACTTCTAAGGCTTGAATACATCAAATGGAGTAATCCACTCACCCAGCCCTGGGACCGGTAAATATTTACTATTAGAGTTGGAGATGGTCTAATAGAACAGCATAGAAGCCAGATTCGTTGAAAGGAAAGTCTGGTGTTGAATCATGTTGGTGCTCTGTGAAAGCAACATACCACCAGTGGCCGTGACCTTTTGTGGCTCCACAGAACTAATCGTCGCAATATTTCTGAATTTTTTGCTGCTTAGCACTTAACCTTTTCACCTCGAGCAATGTCTGTGTCTTAATGTACAATAGTGGCTTCGTGCACACTGTGTCAATTGTACACTGTGCTGGCGACAGGGAATTCTGATCAATACTTTTCTCAGATCAACCTATCTTTAAATTCTTTAGGTGGAGCCAGAGTTAGGTGCAAAAATCAATAGCTGGGTCTGGTATTGAACACTATAAATCAGTCCTGTGTTTTGGAGATGGCTTTTTGCCAATCTTTGTAATTTTACTGCTAAATTCAGAATTATAAGTAACAGAAATGTAAACCATGCGTCTTATATTAGCCTTCATGAGTAAATGATTCTGAGTAAAAATGTTTTAATTTATTTGTTTTGCGTTTACAATTGTTTTCAATTAGCAGTGGGAATTCTTATTTCATTTTCATACACTTTATTTTGAGCATGGTGGAAACAGAATAAAGTACCAATAAAAAGAGAATAGGTTGAATATGTGCTGCGTGAAAAAAGTACAGTGTTTCAGGGCAAGAACAACAAGGATAGACACAGAATGCTGGAGTAACTCGGAGGCACAGGCAGCATCTCTGGAGAGAAGGAATGGATGATGTTTCGGCTCAAGACCCTTCTTCAGTTTGAGAGAATGGGTGCCATTTCGGGTCGAGACCCTTCTTCAGACAAAGAAACATAGAAAAATAGGTGCAGGAGTAGGCCATTCGGCCCTTCGAGCCAGCATCGCCATTCAATATGATCATGGCTAATCATCTAAAATCAGTACCCCCTTTCCTGCTTTTCCCCCAATATCCCTTGATTCTAGCCTTAAGAGCTAAATCTAACTCTCTCTTGAAAACATCCAGTGAATTGTCCTTCACTGCCTTCTGTGGCAGAGAATTCCACAGATTCACAACTTTCTGGGTGAAGAAATTTTTCCTCATCTCAGTCCTAAATGGCCTACCCCTTATTCTTAAACTGTGACCCCTGGTTCTGGACTCTCCAAACCGGGAACATTTTTCCTGCATCTAGCCTGTCCAAGCCTTTAAGAATTTTATATGTTTCTATACGATATCCTCTCATCCTTCTAAATTCCAGTGAATACAAGCCCAATCGACCTATTCTTTCATCAAATGACAGTCCTGCCATCCCGGGAATTAACCTTGTGAAACTACGCTGCACTCCCTCAATAACAATAATGTCCTTCCTCAAATTAGGAGACCAAAATTGCACACAATACTCCAGGTGCAGTCTCACCAGGGCCCTGTACGACTGCAGTAGGGCCTCCTTGCACATAAACTCAAATCCTCTTGCAATGAAGGCCAACATGCCGTTAGCAATCTTCACTGCCTGCTTACTTTCAGTGATTGATGTATAAGCACACCCAGGTCTCATTGCACCTCCCCTTTTCCTAATCTGACACTATTCAGATAATAATTTTCCTTCCTGTTCTTGCCAGCAAAGTGGATAACCTCACATTTATCCACATTATACTGCATCTGCCATACATCTTCCCACTGACCCAACCTATCCAAGTCACCCTGCTGCCTCATAGCATCCGCATCGCAGCTCAGCTCTAAACTGGAGGATGAGACTGATGTACGGCAACTGTGGCAGGGCTTGAATACCATCTCCTACAAGGCGAAATCAGGAGGCGGCTCAAATGACAGCGAAGCATCACTCCCTGATGAGCTCAATGCGTTCTACACACAGTTCAATAGGGAGAACACTGATGTGCCTTCCCAAGCCCCTATTCGCCCTGACGGTGTTACAGTCATAGTCACAGAGGCCGACGTCAGAAGATCCTTCAGGGAGGTGAACCCTCAGAAAGTGCCTGGACCTGATGGTATACCCGGCTGTGTTCTAAAAACCTGTGCAGACCAACTGGCTGGCGTTTTTACGGACATTTTCAACCTCTCACTTCTGAAGTCTGAGGTTCCCACCTGCTTTAAGAGGGCATCAATAATACTGGTGCCCAAGAAGAGTAAGGTGATGTGCCTCAATGACAATCGACCAGTGGCACTAACGTTTGTGGTGATGAAGTACTTTGGGAGGTTGGTTATGGTGCACATCAACTCCTACCTCAACAAGAAACTCGACCAACTACAGTTCGCATACCGCCACAACAGGTCAACGGTAGATGCAATTTCACTGGCTCTCCATTCCGCACTGGACCACTTGGACAATAAAAACACCCACGTCAGGCTGTTGTTTATAGACTACAGCTCGGCGTTTAATGCCATCATCCCTTCCAAGCTGATTACCAAGCTCACGGAACTGGGCCTCTGCTCATCCCTCTGCAATTAGATCCTTGACTTCCTCATCCACAGACCACTGTCTGTTCGAATTGGAGGAACCACTTCATTCCTAAATAACAATTAGTATGGGAGCACCTCAAGGCTGCATGCTCAGCCCCCTGCTTTACTCACTCGATACCCATGTGCGAACTCCTTCATCAAGTTCGCCGATGACACCACTGTGGTTGGACAAATCACAGATGGGGACGAGTATAGAAGTGAGATCGACTGACTGACCAAATGGTGCCAGCACAACAATCTGGCTCTCAACATCAGTAAGACCAAGGAACTGATTGTGGACTTTAGTAGTGGAAGGATGAGGACCCACAATCCTGTTTATAACAACGGGACGATGGTGGAGAGGGTCAATAACTTCAAATTCCCGGGCGTGCATATATCAGAAGATCTTTCCTGGACCCAGCACACCGATGCAATTGTAAAGAAGGCACATCAACCAATCTACTTCCTGAGAAGATTACGGAGATTCGGCATTTCGAAGAGGATTCTCCTAAACCTCTACAGGTGTACAGTAGAGAGCATTCTGACTGGTTGCATCATGACTTGGTTTGGCAACTTGAACATCCAGGAGCGAAAAATACTACAAAAAGTTGTGACCACTGCCCAGTCCATCACCAGCTTTGACCTCCCCACTGTCGAAGGGATCTATCGTAGTTAAAAAGACAGCCAAAATCATCAAGGACCCACACCATCCTGGACACACATATCTCACCACTGCCATCAGGAAGAAGGTACTGGAGCCTGAAGAATGTAACGTCATGTTCAGGAACAGTCTCTTCCCCACAGCCATCAGTCTATTAAACACAATGAATAAACTAGGAGCTCTGAACTGCAAAAGACTACATTATTATTTGTTATTTGCACTATATTTGTTATTTATTGAACTTTTTCTTTTTTTTGCGTTATATACAATGTTTACATATTCACATATTTGTTGTGCTGCAGCAAGTAAGAATTTCATTGTCCTGTCCGGGACATATGACAATAAAACACTTGACTCTCGACTTTTGACTGCCACCCAGCTTTGTGTCATCCGCAAACTTGGAGATGTCATATTTAATTGCCTAGTCTAAATCGTTATAACTTTATACTAAGAGAGTTTAAAGAAATAGTGCAGGCCGTAAATAAAAAAAGCAGGGCCTGCCAAAGGGAAGCTGGCACTTTTATGTGGTACTTAAAGAAATATGCTTACATCTTTGCAGAAGAACCTGTTGCAACAAAGGTCCAGTGGGAGGAGGGAAAGGGAAGGGGTAAGTACAGAAGCCATTTGACATTTGTGAAACTGGTGAGGCCTATAGTTTTGGAAGGATCTTTGTTTCTCCTTTAATTCTCACTGGGTGGCTGCCACTTTTGCCACTCGATCTTCAAATCATTGTCGGAGAAGTTGAGTATTCACTTCTGTGAACATCTTGCCATTTTTCCAAAGGACTTGTGCAATGATTTATGACAGCTGCAGTAAAACTGCATTAAGAGATCTAGCCGAAAAGGATTAATCATAACTCCAAAGGTACTTGCAAGTAATTGTGCAGAGATCACAAAATGACCAGTTCTTCATACATTTAGACTTTAAACTTTAGAGATACAGTGTGGAAACAGACCCTTCAGCCTACTGAGTCTGCGCCGACCAGCAATCATCCATGCACATGCACTGCCCTGCACTACACTACACTAAGGACAATTTACAATTTACAGAAGCCAATTAACCCACAAGCCTTTATGTCTTTGGAGTGTGGGAGGAAACAGTAGCACCTGAAAAAGACCCCCGCAGTCACACTGTGAACGTACAAACATATAAATTCTTTACAGACAGCACCTGTAGACAAGGTTGAACTCGGGTCTCTGGCACTGCAAAGGCAGCAACTCTACCGCTGCTCCACCATGCCACCCTATTACCATTGCATGATACATAACATTTCCAAGTAACTACATGATAAACAGTCAGAACATTTAAAAGTATAATTGCTTTCTAGCTAAACAGCTTTCTAGGGTATTTCCAATCCTTACAAACAACCACTTCAGTTGCATTGGTGCATTGACAATGGGTTAATTTTTCGATAAAATTTAACAGAAATATTGGTGCCTTACAAAATATCCATCTTTAAGTTACATATAACTTGAAATACAATAATTCTTTCCACTTGCAAAGGGACAGATTTATTTCTTGTAATGACATCATTGGTTATTTGAAATGATTGCCTGTCCCCACGTCCAGACTGAAGCTCGGCGTCACAATGTACGGAAATTAAATACAGCTGAAAGAGACAAAAGCTAAAGACAGCATCCAATCAGAGCTCTTCCTCTATTTCTGTGACTGGTTGTCAACGTTGCACCATAGCAACAGTAGCTCATAGTGACAAGAGCGGGCAGGTTCCTGGAAACTCCCGTTATTGAGGAAAGCAGCGTCACACAATCAGGTTGCTAACCCAACTGAATCTGACAATGTTAACTATCTATGAGCCCAAATTACATTCAATTACTCTTTTTAATGTAGTCTAGTTTAGTTTAGTTTAGTTTAGTTTAGTTTAGTTTAGTTTAGTTTAGTTTAGTTTAGTTTAGTTTAGTTTAGTTTAGAAATACAGCGTAGAAACAGGCCCTTCGGCCCACCGAGTACGCACCGAATAGTGATCCCTGCACATTAACGCTATCCTACACCCCCTAGAGACAATTTACACTTATACCAAGCCAATTAACCTACATACCTCTTTGGAGTGTGGGAGGAAAATGAACATCTCTGGGAAAATCTACGCAGGTCACGGGGAGAACGTAAAAACTCCATGCAGGCACCCATGGTCAAGATCAAACCTGGGTCCCTGGCGCTGTAAGGCAGCAACTCCACCGCTTAGCACTTAGCAACCTACTTCAAATCAGTCTTGATTACACCATTGTTATGATTTCAAAGCAAATCATGCCATTGAATGCAGTTCAACATATTGCGGAATTATTGAGTCTCTTTACCCTGGGCATAAGACCAGCAGAACAGTGGCTGCTTAAAATCGACATTAAGAAACGCAAATCACTGTGGAGTTCAATGCCATTTACTCATCACCAATGAGTTGTACGTACCCATACTAATTGGGTTGTCTGAAGAATGGTATTGACCCAAAATGTCATCTATCCATGTTCTCCAGAGATGCTACGTGACCTGTTGAATTACTCCATCACTGTGTTCTTCTGATAATTTCAAGGCTATTGTGGGAAATTGGATGTGAGGTATCAAACTTAACTTTTCAATGAGACAACTAAGATACCCCAGTGAATTTTACCACAGCATTCTTGCATGCATCAACCTGCTCATCTGATAATTGCTGACTATTTTTATCCATATACAGTACACTTCTGCCTCTAAAGATGAAGAACATGCATTCTCACATACCTACAAATACATATAATCAAACAACAAGCACAATCGTTATCTCTCAATGTAATATATAGTATCTTATATATACCTACCAAAGGAGTTATGCCACTGGAGTCTTTGAAATTTCTTAATTTGGCAAATAAAATATATTATCTGAAATTAGAAAAAAAAACTGCAGATGCTGGTAATCTAAAATAAAACAGACGATTTTATACTCCTTTATAAGATTACCCCTCATCCTCCTGCACTCCAAGGAATAGAGTCCCAGCCTACTCAAAGAGTCTCGACCCAAAATGTCACCCGTTTCTTCTCTCCAGAAATGCTGCCTGTCCCACTGAGTTATTCCAGCATTCTGTGTTTATCCACTCAACCTCTCCCTACAGCTCAGGCCCTCTAGTCCTGGCAACATCCTTGTAAATCTTCTATGTACCCTTTCCAGCTTGACAACATCTTTCCTATAGCATGGTACCCAGAACTGAACACAATACTCTAAATGCATCCTGACTTCCATACTCAATACTATGACTGATGAAGGCCAATGTGCCAAAATACTTTTTGACCACCTTATCTACCTGTGACTCCATCTTCAAGGGATCATGCACCTGCACTCCTCAATCCCTCTGCTCTACAACACTCTCCAGAGCCCAATCATTCACTGTGTAGGTCCTACCCATGTTAGACTTCACAAAATGCAACACCTCACATTTTTCTGTATTAAATTCCATCAACCATTCCTCCGCCCACCTGGCCATTCGATCAAGATCCTGCTGCAATTTTTCACAACCATCTTCACTATCTGCAAAACCACCCACTTTTGTGCCATCATCAGCTTGCTAATCTTGCCATGTATGTTCTCATCCTAATCATTGATGTAGACGACAACCAGTATCGGGCCCAGCACCGAACCCTGAAGCACGCCACTAGTCACAGGCCTCTAGTCTGAGAAGCAACCTTCCTCCATCACCCTCTGCTTCCTTCCATTCAGCTCTCTCCTTGGATCCCATATAGCACATGTAGCACATGATCTGTATGATCTGTAACACATGACCGATTGCTTTGTGAATAGAAATGCCACAACATTTTTATTATATTTAAATATATTGCATCAGGACTGTAAATAAATTCATAGTAGTGTAAGGTGGATGCCCATCAATAATTTTGCAATTGAGGGCATTGAGTTGACTGTGCAGTCATTCATCATTAAACAGTCTGTGAACTTTCAACATTTTATCATGAATACAGAGTAGTCTCTTTGATGTTGGGAAGATTCAGTGAGAGATTTTCTGATAACCACCATGGCACCTTATTGCAGCGGTACAGTTGCCTCCTTACAGCGCCAGAACCCGAGTTTGATCCTGACTATGGGTGCTGTCTGCATGGAGTTTAAACATTCTCCCTGTGACTGCGTGGGTTTTCTACAGGTGCTCCGGTTTCCACCCACGTTTCAAAGACATGGAAGTTTGTTGGTTAATTGGCTTCACTAAATTGTCCCAAGTGTGGAAGATACAACTCGTGTATGTGTGATCACTGGTCGGCGAGGACACGGTGGGTCGGAGACCCTGTATCCACGTTGTATCTCTAAACTAAATTAAAACTAAACACCAACCTTTACCTTTCTCTACAGAAATTGGTCCAACCCAAGGTGATCAAAAGATCTTTCAGGTTCTCCTGTTCACTTCAAGCTTGCGAAAGCAAGAAAAGAGTAACACAGCAAAGCACAGAAATGGCCAGTGAAAAGAAATTGGTTAAAAAAAGGAAATAACAAAAAAACTGAATGTAGCTGAAAATATTCCAATAATATCTCATAAGTATTATACAAGAAAATTATAAAAACTAAAACGTTATATTATGTACAATATGGAAGGAAAAATATCTTCCCTTTCTGAAGTAACTAAAGCAATCTATTTTGTTTCTTTTATAGAATGCTGTGCTTTATGATCTTGGCTTGAATAGTGTTGTGTAGAGCCAACTCAATCCTTTGGATCAGCCCAAGCTCAGCTTGACCTTGCAGTTTGACTCACTCATTCCTAATGCTCGTTCAAGTATGGTCACATGGGCAGACTTCACGTTTCCTACTAGGCTGATATATTCAGGTGTTGGATAACATATACGCAAAACCCAACCTGTATAACAAATCATTCCATATATATGTCCGTGGGACTCAATGAAGTAATTTCAAATTTATTTTAATGAGAGAAGCAATTATTTTGCCCTGCATTATATTGGATTCAATTTGGATGGTACTTTAAAGCAAAGACTAGGTACTTTAAAGCAAATACTTTAAAGCAAAGAGATGATCCATAATAATTTCCACTTGATGTAACTGAGCCTGTTTACACATAGCTAATGTTGACCTATCAACCTTTCCTTTCCTCTATTGTTTAAAATTTGTGATTTTTTTGTGTTCAGTAATGCAAGGAATGACAGTGCTGCAAAGTAGATTTTTTTTTACATCGGTGTAGTGTCAGTACAAGGTAAGATCATCTCTCTATTTTATCAAGATGCATCTCAGCTCAGATATCAAAATTACTTCCTGTCGTATTTATCAGCATTGCTTCTCGAATATTTTGTCAGAAGCCTAATGGGTCTGTCCCACTTAGGCGATTTTTCAGGCGACTGCCGGCGACTGTCAAGTTTCCGGCAGTCGCCTGAAAATCCGGCAACTGGAACGGCAACGGTCAGAGTGGAACACACACACACATTGCTTCCTTCACCAGCCCATTGTGCAGGCTGGGGACAGGGCAAGCGGGGGGAGCGCTGTCTGAGTGAAATTCACACAGTGCAAAGCCAAGGTGACACAGACTCACACTGCGATGAACAGGAAGGTTGGCGCTGTAATTAAAATGGCTAAAGCACAGTGTACGGTAAGTCCTTTAAAAGAGGGGGGAGAGGGGGGGAGAGGAGGGGAGAGGGGGGAGAGGGGGGAGAAGGAGTGGAGACAACTTTTAAGAAGCCAGAGATACACGGCTGTGAAGCTCGGCGGACATTTAACATTACCAGTCAGTTATCCTTGGTTCTGAAACTACTGCTGACATTTTTCTCCCCAATGAGCCAATGAAATTCACCGGTCAGCACCGGCTATAACCTACAAGAACCTTCGACCTCCTGGCAACCCACTAGGACCTCCTGCTAACCCACCTATGGCTCGAGAATTCTCGCCACTCTTCATGGCGGCTTCAATCTGGTCGCCGCTAATTTTTCAACATGTTGAAACATTTGCGCCGACCATAATGAGGCTGTGACTAGTTCCCAGAATGCGGGAACTCCTCACGACCATGAAGGCGACTGCCCGGCAACCACTCGCAAACGTGTGGCGACCATGTGCCGACTGCATTGTCTCCTGCAATCGTCTAAAAAGTCGCCTTAGTGGGACAGGCCTATAAGGCTACATGAAAATATTCTTCTCAGCTTTTTGGAATTATTCCTCCATTTTCTTATTGGTCATCAAGCAGCTGGCATCAGAAATGTGGAAGAGATACCTCGAGAATAAAATGCAGAACTTTGATTACCCCAAGGTAGGAAACGCTATTGAGTTGAGTGGAATTAAAAAAGAAACAATGAAAATAAATTCAATTGGGCAAGAGAGTAGATGGACACTAGCTGGACTTCCATTCAAGCAAGCAGCAGAGAGCCAGAGGGCCAAATGATATCATAGTGCAATTGGGGTATCTCAAAGAGCCTGGGGAAAGATGGACGGGTGTTGCGAGTGAGGCTACTATGGGTTAATGAGGTGGAAGAAAGTGTCAGAGGTTTGTTTAGCATCCCACAAGATGGAGACAAATAACAGCAGCATCACTCTTCTCATCAGCTTTAATAGCTACATTAGGCTAGGCCTCACCAAATGAAGGTTTGCAAATCAGGAGCAGGTAAGTTGCACAAAAAGATGGGGTAAGACTCTTGATCTAAGTTGTGGGTGCAGAGGACTTGAAGGCTTCTGGAAAAAAAAACTTAGCATCATACCATGCTTTAATATAGCTTAGTTTATTGTCACATGTACCATAGTACAGTGAAAAGCTTTTGTTGCGGCCAACCAGTCATGGAAAGGCGATACATGATTGCAATCGAGCCATCCATTGTGTACAGATACTTGATAAAGGGAATAACATTTAGTGCAAGATAAAGTCCTGTAATATACGATTAAAGATAGGCTTAGGGCCTCCAATGAAGTAGATAATAACTCAGGGCTGCTCTCTAGTTGTTGATAGGATGGTTCAGTTGCTCAAAATATATTGAAATGATACTGGAAAGCAAATCTAACTATTTTTGTAAATGTAACAAGGGAACCATGTGAAATGGCCAACAGAATAGAAATGACTTTGGAGGTAATTGGTTGGATTACAATTCTGGACTGTGATCATGGGGAACCAAAGGGGGACAGTCATGTTAGGTTTAGGTTTATTATTGTAACATACAATGAAAAGCTTTGTTTCACATGGGATACAATCAAATCAAATGATACATAATACAATCAAGCCAAACTCAAACACAATAGAAGTTAGACACAAAATGCTGGAGTAACTCAGCGGAACAGGCGGCTTCTTTGAGAGAAGGAATGGGTGACGTTTTGTGCCGAGACCCTTTGACCCGAAATGTCACCCATTCCTTCTCTCCAAAGATACTGCTGTCCCACTGGGTTACTCTAGCATTTTATGTCTATCTTCAGTGTAAACCACCATTTGCAGTTCCTTGCTACTCAAGTACTACAGGTAGAACAAAGAGAAAAGATGCAGAGTACAGAATTTAGTTCTCAGCATTGTAGTGCAATGGATCATTTCCATTTTCCAGGGCATCATTACAGAGAACAACTTCAGTGGGACATTCTTGGGCCGCAAGGGCCAAAAGGTGAGGAAGTTTCATGATGAAAGCTGTCATGTAGATGCGTTCCATAGACCAGATGTCACAAGCGCTCCAGCCAACCCCAAGAATTAACGTGATCATAGGTCTTTGGGGTTGTGTTGATGATAAGGTCAAGGTTATGGTAAATCTTATGTCATCCTATGTAGATGATGAATGACATGGGTGTAGATTTCTCCATGGGTTAGTTGCAATACCATTCCAGGGGTATACTCCCGTGAGTTCTTGCAGAATCTTGGCAGAATCTCATGCACAGTCCGGCACAGGGAAATGGAGAGCAAATGCCTTTCACTGCTGCCAATTGTATGAGATGGCTGTGATCAAAGTACCTCAACTGGGTTGTGATATATGGTGTTGGTAAGGCACCTGTTGGCCTACAGAAGTGTGTGCATCCTTCCACCAAATCATTCAGAAGTATTGGGTGCAGAGCCGGCATTCACATTAATTCAAGAGCCCAGGTCACTTATTGTTGGGTGAGAATAGGTTTCCCATGCAGCTGGAACAAGAGCCAAGAAAGTTGGAACAGAACTTGGTGCTGCTACAGATCCAAATCACTGAGTGGGCAACTCCATTGTTGGGATTGAGTGGTTTTCCTGGGATGGTAAAGTTACTCAAAATGTTGGCAATGAGCAGTATCTGCTGTCCATCTTGCAAGATTTGTTTGCAAACGTTGTGGTTTCTCAAGCTGGACATGTCCTATGTTTGCACAGGTGAATTTGGCTTTGGAAGTCTGAGCTATGTGACAATAATGACATTCTCATTGCCACAGAGAATCGTAGCACTTGAAGATACATGTGAGTATGTAGCAGATTACAGAATCAGAATCTATTACTGGTATGGAACAAGCTCACTTTCCTTTAAGGAGTATGATGTTCTCTAACTAGTTTCAGTTCAGTTTCAGTTTATTGTCACGTGTACCATTTTTTGATACAAATACATCGATAGATGCTCCTGAACACATCATCAGTGATGTAACCTGGGGTCATTGGGTGTTTTGGGTCTTTCAACATCAGATACCCTCACCCAGGCGACCCAGCCGTGGTTGATCGGACCACGACTTGTGTTCAGGTGGCATTCGCTCCTCCCCATGGACGTCCTCTCCTGATCCAGAGCCATCTCGAGGCCTTCTCCGCTGCCTCTGTGGTGTTCTTGATGGCCCTTCTCCTTGCCACTCCGTTGATGCCCAGTGCACTCAAGGCTTTGTAGAGCGACAAGGCCCCTGCAGCCAACCTCGATGGGCATACACCTTGCCTTCCAGCCCTGCTTGCGGCAGTCTATGACCAGTTCTTCATATTTGGCCATCTTCCTCTCGTGGGCCTCCTCCAGACGGTCCTCCCACGGCACTGTCAGTTCCAGACGATGTTTTTGGTCGCCTCTGAGACCAGGAGGATATCTGGCCTCAGGGTGGTCGTGGCAATGTGCTGTGGGAACTTCAGCTGTTTCACCAGGTCTACGGAAAGCTGCCAGTCCTGCGCAGTCACCAGGATTCCTGACTGATTCCTGGCTGCTGTGGTTCTTGGCAGCTGCACTCCAGCCTTCACGAAGGTGATCATCTGGGTGGTGGGGCGTTCTCGTCTACAGATGCTGATTCCCATGCTGATGGCTTCTGCAATGGGTTTGAGAACCTGGTCGTGACGCCATGTGTACCGGCCCTGCCCAAGAGCCTTTGGGCAACAGCTCAGGATGTGTTCCAACGTCCCCTTGCCTGAGCATTGCGGGCAATCTGGAGAGTCCGCTTTGCCCCAGATGAAGAGGTTCGATGGGCTGAGCAGGACATCATACACTGCCTGGACCAGGAACTTGATGCGCTGTGGTTCAGCCTGCCAGAGCTCAGTCCATGTGACTTTTCGGTCCATGGCCTGCTCCCACCTTGTCCAGGCTCCCTGCTGCCTCAATCCAACTGCTCTGGTACACCTCTCCTCCTCCACCACTGCCCTCACTTCCTCCTGGACCAGCCTGCGCCTCTCCTTCCCCTTGGCCTTGTCAAACTGGGGAGATGGGAAGATTCCCAGGCCTGCTCTTCCCCGAGTCACTGTCCCACCAGGACTCTGTGACGTATCCGGGACTCTGCTTGCAGCACGGCTTCGCCGGCTCTCCACTTCCTCCCAGTTTTCACCTCCACCCCTGCTTGAGCCACCTTGGGGTCACTGGAGTCCCTGTACATCATCACCTCTCTGGCCCGAGTCACCTTGAACTCCTCCTCCAGGGACTTCAGGGGCAGCTGGAGCTTGGTGTTATTTTCGTAAAGGGCGATGCTGCTAAGGCTCCTGGGCAGTCCCAGCCACCTTCTGAGAAAGCTGCTGACTTTCCTCTCCAATCCCTCTACAATAGATATTGGGACTTCGTAGACAAGCAGTGGCCAGAGTATCATTGGCAGGATACCATGCTGGTAAATCCATGCCTTGAACTTGCTGGGAAGCCCCGACCGGTCCACTGCTCTCAACCAGCTCTCCAGCTCCTGACAGGTTGCCTGGACAAATGCTGTATTTGTAAAGTACAGTGAAAAGCTTTTGTTGCATGCTAACCAGTCGGCGAAGAATTCAAATTCCACTAGAATTCAAAATCAAAGAACAATCAGAGACCCATTTAGTAAAAATGTGGGTTGGATCAGTTTCCACACAATATTGACCCATGGAGTTAATTCAGCCCTCGTGGTTTCTCAATTGGTGGTGATTAAAATTCTGACACTGCCTGCATGTCTTATTAATATTAAATCTTGTCAAGACCAGATAACATTTTATTTGATTTGATTTAGATCTTAATAAAAGCACATTAATATAATTTGCTTTGGTAAAAGATATAAAACCCTAGATCCATTAATTATATATAATGTCTTGAGATAAATGGTCGAGAGCTTCTAGTTCCTTAGCATAAATATTACAGGTGATTTGTCAGGGACTAACCACATTGACGCGATAGCCAAAAAGGCACAATAATACCTCAACTTCCACAGGAGACTGAGAGTTTTATGCATATCTCTAATGTCTCTTACAAACTTCTACAGATGAACCATGGAAAGCATAGAGTTTGCACCACAGCTTGGTTTGGGAACAGCTCTGCCCAAGTCAACAAGAAATTGCGGAGTTGTGTATGTAGCCCAGTCCATCACACAGACCAGACTCCCCACTATTGACTCCGTCTATACGGCACACTGCATCGGAAAAACACCCAACATAATTAAAAGATTGTCCCACCCCGGTCATTCCTTTTTCTGTCCGCTCTCGTTAGGCAGAAGATACAAAAGCTTGAAAGCACAAACCACCAGAATGAGGAACAGTTGCTTCTCCTCTGTTAGTGTTAATACTGGCCAAATTAAAGACACCATAAAATGGAGGTTCCCTGCACTTGTCAGGATTGCTTAACCCTTATTAGCTGAAACTTACAGGCTTTTCAAGAGAGTTTATTGTCATGTGTCCCTGATAGGACAATGAAATTCTTGCTTTGCTTTAGCACACCAGAACATAGTAGGCACGAATACAGAACAGATCAGTGTGTCCATATACCATTGTATAAATATATACACACATGAATAAATAAACTGGAATAAAACTTGCACCTTGTATGATTTGTGTCCGTAATAAATATTTTAGGTCTGCAGAACCTATAACTACTCCAGCAGATTCTACATCTGAGCATACTCTACTGATAGCAGAGACTGGGGTGCCAGATTCTATGACTTCATCCATTCCATCATTAATAGTACGTCCAGTAGCTTATGGCACCCAGAGTAGAAAGAAAAGGCTAGCCCTGGTATTTAAAGAAAAGGAAGGTATGATATAGTGCAACAGCCAGAATATTTCTGTGAGCCACAACCTAGGCAGATTATACGAGCAGTGAGAAAGAGGAACAACTTATTTGGACAGTATTGGGAGCCCCCTAGTGAACGGGAAGATTCATCTGAGGGTGAGACAGTGATTGAAGATACCGAGATAGATTTTGATGTAACCGAAAGTTTTCAAATTGAACTGATATCCCATAGACAGTTCCCAGTGAGGGTAGTGCTTAGTACAGCCTTTGATTCGACCAGTGCAGTAAGTATGAATAATCCCCGTACCACAGATGAAATAATGGCAGTACTAAACAAAATCCCTGATAGAAAGAAGTCACCTGCTGTCTTTACAGACTATTTAAGAACCACAATGCATGTATATTTTGCAGATTCCCGAGACTTATGGGAGACCATACAACAAATAATAACTCCAGCTGAAAACACCAAATTTCTAGTAGCCCTAGGACACCCAACATATGAAGCCTTGGCAAACATAATAGTGGATGATAGTGCAAGAGAAGAGGCTGTTTTAACATCCCTTGCAAACACTTTTCAAAAGCCAAGTGATCTAACCCAAATTCCGGAAATAAAACCAAAAAAAGGGGAAGGAGCAGATTAATTTTTAGTCCGATTTTCAAAATTAAACATGGACCAATCAGGTGACTTAAACTATCAAAATGGAGTAAGTTCCCCACAATATAGTGCCATCTTCAGGGGCGGAAATCCCGGGGGGTAGGGGCAGGGGGGGCACTTCCCTGCCCCTGTTTTGAGAGGTGGGGGACAGTCCCCCCCCAAGTTTTTGTAATCCAGATTTTAAAGCACGGTGAAATCTCCGCTTTCCGCGAGACAGTGGGGGTGGGACTGCTGATCGAGGGCGGCAATTGGACGAGAGAGACGTCGGTCAGCAGGCAATGGGGGCGGGACATGATGATTCAGCGCAAACATTGGAGGAGGGAGGAGTGGGGGGGGGTGGGTTGGACTGAGAATAGAGCAGGGTGATTGGAGGAGGGAGACGTGCCAAAACACTCTCGGTGCAGACATGCGCCTCATCCGCAGCCAGGATCGATCCCAGCTCTCTGGCGCTGTCCCGTCCCTAACTGAGTGCCCACCCCCCCCCCACCCACCCCACACCCGGGGGTGGCCAGAGACGTCGGGAGTCAGACGGGAGCTGTGCCCCCAGGCCCACAGCCAGCGCAGAGAAGCAGCGCTGAACCCAGCTCAACTCTGCCTGTCCCGCCGGGTTAACCTACAGCGCTGCCTGGACTTGCGGGAAATATGGCCCAGGTTTACAGCCAGCGCTGAGAAGCTGGTATCCCGTCAGTCCAGGCAGGGCTGTAGATGAACCCGGCGAGACAGGCAGAGTTGAGCTGCATTTAGCGCCGGATTGAGCCTCTGAAGCCTCGCGTGTGTGTGTGTGAGTGTGCGCATGCGCGCGCAGCCGCCAAGAAATTGTGTCCTCCCTGTCCCCCGGTCCTCTCCATATTTTGATAGCGATTTCCATGCCTGGCCATCTTAATGAATTGTCTCCCCACTACAGTAGCGGACTCTATTAAGACTGATAACAGGGACTGGTCTGAGAACCTCGCCAATCAAATGGCCAGAGCTGTGAGGCACTACTGGGAGGATGGTAGGAAGCAGAAACATTATCCTGTAACTTGAAGAGAAACTGAATGTATGGTCAAGAAGGAGGAACCATGCTCTGGCTCAGGACCACGGAGTCCCCAAATGGTAGCGAGGAATGGAATGGGAGAAATTAGAGTCCCAGACTATTCAGATTATTATTACAATTATACTCCAAATTTAGAACCCATTCCAATGGAACCAAGGGGGAACAGAAATTCAACTACATTACCTAATCAATGATACACTTATGGGGGAATGGGACACTGGAGTGAAACCTGTCCGACAAGGGAACGAGTGAGAGAGAGGGGTCAAAGAAAGAATTTCCAGGATCATGAGGAAATTAGGGATCCCAGAGGATATAGAAATATCCGAGATCCCAGGAATTATAAGAGGTCCTTCAATTCAAGAGACTACTGGGACCTGAGAGAACAGAGTGAGAGCTGGCCTGAATGTCAGGAACCATGAAGTCACACACCGTTTACTCAAACCAACCCATTCTCTCAGTCCTGACTTACCAACCCGTCCAGGAATTGTGGACATGGAAATATGACCCCTGCTCTAGAACCCCCTCAAATAATTTACCAGAATAAAAATATTGGATGTACTATCATAGTGAAAACTGAAGATCACATAAAAGAAAATTGTAAACAATCTTATAACTGCTCAAGAAAACCCCTTAGAGCATTGTAAATCAAGGAGCTTGTCACATCTGTATACAATCATGTCATTGGAGTAAGGAGTGCCCAGCGAGAAGACAGAATATAGCAGAATGGAAGAGAAATCAAGGGGCAATAAAGAAAGTAAGAAAAGGAACACAGTAGCTGGTGTCAAAAAGAATAAGAACAAAAGAAAACTAAACTGGCACTAGGGGAAGAAGAAATGAATTTATTGTGCAGGAGGTATGGGAGTAGGGAAAAGGAGCTATGTACTAACTTGTTACAAAGTTGTTGTGCCTGCAGGACAGTACAACCTACAACGCCACTATATGGGGAGTGAGGTAAAGAGTAGTTGGACCCCTAAGAACGGGCAGAAGACACAGCTCAGGTATGATGTGTAGTTATTATCTCCATCCAGGTGGCTCCCCAGAGACAAAGACCAACAACAAAGAAGAAATTATACTATCCTGTCCCTTAAAGATACATCTGGGAGAGGCAAACAAATAGAGAAGACTGCTTCATGGTATTCCCATTCCTTTGAAACTAACATCGAGGAAGAAGAAGAAGATACCTACCCTAGTGCCCAACTTTAACATACCATATAGTTAACGCCAGTGAAGGTAAAAGAAAAGAACAACCTCCAACATTTTCTAAAGAAAGCTCCGATTTGAAGAATTGAATTTAGAAATTTGAAAATAGATAGTCCTCTGTGGTTTGGGGCAAAATACTCACTTTGCGCCTAAATTTAGTTATAAAAAATAAATTGATTTAAAAAGGGCTTATGTGATATAGTTTTAAAATAATTAGAGAATTGATTGTTGACTTGGCATTCTTCTCTTGTCTCACTCATTGAAGGATAATTGAAGATAGGACGGGACTATTTAGTTGCTAACAAAAAAGGGACAGACCCTAGCGGATATCAGAAATTAAGACATACCCTGGGAACATAAGGTCGTGGTATAGAATGGTGAGGTAGACTGGAAATTCAGATAATGAGTTCCCCTCGGAAGGTCAATACTAACCATCCAGAAAGAGTTACTCAGTGGTAAAAGGAAACTAGTTATAAGAAAGAGCCCCTATTGACTGAGAGCCTATTCAACATACTAAGGAAGAGTGCTGGAGGAGAAGTCTAATTGCATTAGGAGGAGGAAGAAGGGAATGGATATTGATATCAGTCGATGTATTTGACCGGTGGATCTAAATTTGTTTAACCCTTGATAGTAAAGCGGCTTTTATTATCAAGGTGTAAAGAAATTGTCCCTAGATTCAGCATTCTTAAATTTGAACAGCTGGGAATTCCACAGGAATTGGATGGAATTGTGTTATCGACCACAATTGTGGAATAAGAAGGGTGAGACGGACCCTGAAACTTAAAATATTAAATTGAAGGCTAAGACTGAATTTGGTTGAATTGAAACATTCTTCATGGTTTGCTTTAAATAAGAGTCACGTCTGTAGGGAAATCTGGACAGAACCAGCTGAAATATATATGAGAAACCATCATTAGATATACATTAAAGAACATTGTGTGAATACGGAGAAGGCTGATTAGTGTTGATCCTAGGATAGTAAAGAGTATATTATAGAGCAGAATAGTGATAGTGAAATAGAAAAGGGTTTGTGACAGAACAGAAATACAGTGAATGTATGGGAAAGCATTAGTGCATGAATGGTAACTTGCTTTGTCCCATGTTTTTCAGGAATTATAGGTTATAGGTTCGACTATGGAAAGGGATGGCAGAATGGGCAACAACACGGATGGAGGGAATTTGCGCCCACGGAAACTCGGGAGGTGAAGAGTCATCAGACGGAAATTGTGAAGTTACGCCCACGAAAACTCGGGAAGCTTGATAAGATTCTGGGAAGAAACATCATCATCTTGTTGTTGTTAATAGATGGAGAATGTAATAGTCACACATATGTATATCTGGTTATCTGATTATTTGGTTATCATAAATGATGGTTTATCATATATGATAAAGGAAGGAATGTTAATACTGGCCAAATTAAATACACCATCAAATGGAGGATCCCTGCACTTGTCAGAATTGCTTAACCCTCATTAGCTGAAATGTATAGGCCTTGGATGGTGCCACCCAGTCTAGGCTCAGGCTGGTATGCAGGATGGTGAGGGATCCAGGTGTCCTCCTTGTTTCTCCAAAATTGATAAAATGTTCTCCAGCATTTTTGTGTACCTTTGATAAAATGTTCTCCAGCATTTTTGTGTACCTTTGATAAAATGTATAGCAGTTTTGCAAACAATCCTTAAATGCATCATTTCGATTGGATCGCTGTAAGGGCATTGTAAATAGTATAAATAATGCTGTAAGACGGTCATCCTGTTAATTGATGATTGGTCGAACTGTTGAGCCTTGGAGAAACTGTTTGAATCTCGGGGCACATGTTGCAGTGTTTATTCTTGTTTGCTTCCTTCTAGAAGCTCCTTTCGAATACAATGTATTAGTTACTGTGTTATTGGGTTAGGGAACTGTCTATCATGTTTGTTGTTGGACTGTATCGAGACCACCCCAATGTGGTTCGGCCCCTCAAGTTTCGGGGACCTATAAAAAGTAGCTCCCACGAGGTCCGATGTCGATCTTCTGGAAGAATGTTTGGGACTGCGTGACCTTTTGGAGTGTCTCTGCTTGCACGAGACTAGAGGGGCTTGGCCAAGCCGATACAAGGATCGAACCCGCGGTGGTTAGGTATAGTAGAGGGGAACTGTTGTTGTGTTATCCAAAATATAGTTTAGTTGCTCAAGTGCTTGATTCGGTATTTTATTGACTGAAACTAGACTGGGGGGAGTTTAGAATGAGCTATTTACATTAGCAGGCTTCTCAACAGTCCTTCCATCAGCTAGGGTAATGTTCCATTTACCTCCCATTTGCAGACATTGGACTTTGTCTCTGGAACTGGTGCAGAGAACTATATTCTGCAGTCTGTATCTCACCTTTTGCTCTACCTATTGCACTTGATTGTATGTACAGTATGTATAATAATATGATTGGATAGCATGCAAAACAAAGTGTTTCAATATACCTCAGTACACGTGATGATAATAAACCTAAATCTAAAGCTCATAGACCTAAAATGCAATGACAATGACATTCTCATCGCTGTAAAGAATAGGAACATTTGAAGATGCCAAGAAAGCACTTGGCTGATTACAGAATCAGAATCTATTGCGGATGTGGATCAAGCTCACCTTTAAGCAGCATGGAGTTCTCGAACAAGAATTCAAAATCAAAGTCCGACCAGAAACCCATCTGGGAAAAGCTGGTATCTTTATTATTTGGGAGAGAGCTAATTAATGTGACTGAGCTTTCTCTCTCATTGAGATGTTTCAGTATTATGCAACATTTCTACCAAATTTGGCAAGCATATTGAATTACATTTTAAATTCACAAATTATTGTACAAGGGGATGCCTGACTTTGAGTACAGAGCAACAGAAAGCTCAAGTCATGCAAAGCGACCCTATATTGGTCCATTGTCATTTTATGCCATTGCAACTATCAGATATGCTTCCAAATATCAGGTAGTTGTGGCCAATATGTATCCGAATCAGGTCATGAGATAAAAATTGTATTAGTTTTTTGCACTTTAACCCCAGTGAGAAAAGCCTTACACAATTGAAATAGAGGATAAACACAAAATGCAGGAATAACTCCGCGGGTCAGGCAGCATCTATGGAGGAAAAGGGTAGATGATGTTTCAGGTCAGGACTGTTCTTCAGACTGCTTGAAATTGAAGATTAAAAACTTGTTGCACCCCGGTCATTCCTTTCTCCTCCATCTCTCACCATGTCGCCTTCAGATTGCAATAGAGCCTCTGACTATTATTTATGGGGTTGCGAATTCAGGCATTGTTGAATGATAGACATTTCACTGATCACAGACAATAAACCTTTGTGTCATTTTTGTGTCAAAGTAGGGCGTCCTAATAATGAAAACGGTATGATGCATAATGTGATCTCGCTGACTCAATTTTGCACTTACTGGCTCTCCACATCGATTACAGCTCAGCATGCAACACCATCATCCCCTCCAAACTTAACATTAAACTCAAGGAACTGGGTCTCTGCTCATCCCAAATATATTGGATCCTCGACTTCCTCATCAGCAGATCTCAATCAGTATGAAATGGCAACAATATTTCCTCCTCGATGACTGCACCTCAGGACTGTGTGCTCAGTCTCATGCTTTACTCTCTCTATATCCCTGATGGTGTCACCAGCATAGCTCCAATGCCATCTTTACATTTGCTGACAATACCACTGTTGTTAGACGAATAACAGATATAGATGTGTCAGAGTACAGGAGGGAGTTAGATTATCTCATTGAATTGTTCCAGAACAACAATTTTGCTCTCAATGCAGTAAGATGAAGAAACTGTTTTTTGACTTCAGGAAGGGAAAGCCAGGTGATCCATGAACCTGGCTTCATCAAGGGAATAATGGAAAAAAGATTTGGCAGCTTTAGGTTCTTGGGCATGCATATCTCTGAACATCTGTCCTGGGCCCAGCATATTGTTGCAATCACAAAGAAACCTCATCAATGTCTCTACTTCATTGGAAGATTAAAGAATTTTGGCACGCTGCCAAATACTCTGTCAAACTTCTACAGATGGTTCAATAACTTAAGCCCCCAGGAACGAAGGAGGCTGCAGGGAAAGGTGGACATTGCCTGGTGTATTGACCTTCCCTCCAGCGAAAGGATCTACAGAAAGCACTGCCTCAAAGAGGCAAGTAATATCATCATCAAAGACTGAAGAAGAATCCCGACTTGAAACATCATCTATCCATGTTTTCCAGAGATGCTGCCTGACCCGTTGAGTTACTCCAGCACTTTGTGTCCTTTTGTGTGAACCAGCATTTGCAGTTTCTTGTGCGTACACATATGATATTTAAAAATATATATTTTGTTTGTGTTTATTTCCAGCTTAAGGTAAAGGTAGTGTAGTGTATATAAGTGTAAGAGAACCTTAAAGAACAATGTATACGCTGGAGTATGACTTTGAATCATGATTGTACAGCCACTGCTTCTTAGTTGAAAGTTACAGCCTTTAGTAAAGGATGTTCTACTGATAAGTCTACATCATTTATTTGCCTTTGAAAGCCAAGAAAGACAATACATTTCAGCATTCCTCAGCAAGCTTTGGGGCAAATTACATTACATTACATTTGAGGCAAATTTCCTGCATTACAATAATAATTACGTCAAAAATAATTATTGGACTCTGAAAGTGCTTTGGAATGACCTTGGGATGTGGAGTCCTCCAAATTTTTACCATTATAACTTCTTTTACATTTCACTTTCACCATTTCTTTGAAAAAAACCCAATGTAAAATATGAATTGAATATCTCTAACAAACCTTCAAATCTATAGATTTTGTGTGTGAGTGAGCCTACCCTTTTAAGTACTTTGTTTTTAAACCTTTTAAACATTTAGAAAATTTTCTGTGCTATTTCATTCTATGGCTATCAGCATTTTATGCTTTTTCTTCTGAACATTTTAACTTTCTATGTTATCTTCAGATTCAAATGTTTTTAAAATCTTTTCAGTAATCCATGGCTCTGGAAGGAATGTATATTTAGCTGTCAGCTCCAATTGTTGGGTTGTGCATTAGCTGCTGTTTATATGCACTTCTGTACATTTAGTTCAGCAATGGAACTAAATGAGTGGAACTGGGCACATGATGGTATGCTGATACCCACACACCTGTGTACTGCTGGCAACCAGTGTTGATGTTTTTCTCTTCCATCGAGTCTGTTATTTAATGTTTTAAATTAAAATTCATACCTTATTGGCCATCAGTTAGTTTAGTTTATTGTCGCGTATGACGAGGTACAGTGAAAAGCTTTTGTCGCATGCTATACAGTCAGCAGGAAACCTAAACATGATTAAATCGAGCCATTTCTAGTGTATACTAGACCAAGTGCAGATCTGTTCCCCCAACGTGCGGTTGTGGGGTGGGGGGTGGAGGGAGGCGGCACGCAGCATCACACACACTAACTATCCCCACCCCCCCCCCCCCGCCCCGCACTCACGCTAACTACCCCCTTGATATTATATTAATATTATTCATTTGCTCCTTTTACCCCATAACCACCCTATCTACTGACGCATAGCCCCCAACTTGCAGTCACATCTAGAGAGTGGGGGGGGGGGGGCGGGCGGGGGTAGAGAATGAGGGCAAAGAGAGAAGGGGCAGAGGCAGAGAGAGAGACAGAGACACACAGAGAGGTGCAAGAGGGATAAGGGGGTGGAGAGGAGGATAAGAGGGAGGGTGGGTGAGGGGGGAAAGGTGGGGGAGGAGGGGAGGAGAGAGAGAGGGTGAGAGTGAGGGGGAGAGAGAGGGGGTTCTGAGAGGGGGGTGAGGTGGGGAGCAGGGAGGGGTAGGGAGAGGGGAGGGTGGAGGGAAGAGGGTAGAGGGTGTGGAGGGGAGGGGGTTTAGGGGAGGGAGGGTGGGGGAGGTGATGGAGGGAAGAGAGGGGGGAGAGAGGGGGGGGAGGGGGGGAGGGGGGAGAGAGGGGGAAGAGAGGGTGTGCTGAGAGGGGAGGGGGAGAGGTGGGGAGCAGGGAGGGGGAGGGAGGGTGGAGGGAAGGGGGTAGGTGTGTGTGGAGGGGAGGGAGTTTAGGGGAGAAATGGTGGGGGAGGGGATGGAGGGGAGGGGGGGAGAAAAAGAGGGGAGGAGGAGAGGGGAGAGAGGAGAGGGGGGAGATGAGGGGGAGAGGAGGGGGGGAGAGGAGAGGGGGGGCGAGGAGAGGGGGGGAGAGGAGAGGGGGGAGAGAAGAGGGGGGAGAGGAGGGGGGGAGAGGAGAGGGGGGGAGAGGAGGGGGGGAGAGGAGAGGGAGGAAAGGAGGGGGGGGAGAGGAGGGGGGAAGAGGAGAGGGGGAGAGGAGAGGGGGGAGGAGAGGGGGGAGGAGGAGAGGGGGAGAGGAGGGGGAGAGGAGAGGGGGGGAGGAGGAGAGGGGGGAGAGGAGGGGGGGAGAGGAGAGGGGGGAGAGGAGAGGGGGGGCACGAGGAGAGGGGGAGAGGAGAGGGGGGAGAGGAGAGGGGGGAGGAGAGGGGGGAGGAGAGGGGGGGAGGAGGAGAGGGGGAGGGGGAGGGGGGGGCAGAGGAGGTAGGGGGGAGGAAAGGGGGGGGCTGAGGAGGTGGGGGGGGAGGGGGGGAGGGGGGGGAGGAAATGGGGGGGAGAACCTAAAAAAAACATTTTAGAACCAAAAAAGACACATTCTGCAAGCATTGTAGAGGGGGGAGAGGAGAGGGGGGGGAGAGGAGGAGGGGGGGAGGGGGAGAGGAGGGGGGGAGAGGGGAGGGGGGGAGAGGAGAGGGGGGGAGAGGAGAGGGGGGGGAGAGGAGGGGAGGGAGAGGGGGGGAAGGAGAGGGGGGGAAGGAGAGGGGGGGAGGAGAGGGGGGGAGAGGGGGGAGGAGGGGAGAGGAGGAGAGGAGGGGAGAGGGGGGGGAGAGGGGGTGAGAGGAGAGGAAAGGGGGGAGAGGAGAAGGGCGGAGAGGAGGGGGGGGGAGGAGGGGGAGGAGAGGGGGGGGAGGAGAGGGGGGAGAGAGGAGAGGGGGGGAGAGAAGAGGGGGAGGAGGAGGGGGGGAGAGGAGAGGGGGGGAGAGGAGAGGAGGGGGAGGAGAGGGGGAGAGGAGAGGGGGGAGAGGAGAGGGGGATAGGAGGGGGGGAGAGGAGAGGGGGGAGAGGAGAGGAGGGCAGAGGAGAGGGGGAGAGGAGATGGGGGAGAGGAGAGGGTGGAGAGGAGAGGGGGAGAGGAGAGGGGAAGAGGAGAGGGGAGAGGAGAGGGTGGAGGAGGAGAGGGGGGGGGGGGAGGGGAGAGGGGAGAGGAGAGGGGGGAGGAGGAGGGGGGAGGGAGGGGAGGGAGAGGAGAGGGGGAGGAGGAGAGGGGGGAGGAGGAGAGGGGGGAGGGGGGGAGAGGAGGTGGGGGGGAGGAAAGGGGGGGAGTGGAAATGGGGGGGAGAACCTAAAAAAACATTTTAGAACCAAAAAAGACACATTCTGCAAGCATTGTAGAACCAAAAGAGACACTTTTTGCAAACATTTTAGAACCAATAAACACTTTTTGCAAACATTTTAGAACCAATAGATACATTCTGCAAGCGTTTTAGAACCACTAAGGACACTTACATTTGAGTAGACATGTGTTCAGTGTTATATACAGCTCAGAGAAACATGACCCTCTGCCTTCCTCCACCTTGCAGACACTGATTGAGGCACACCACTTCCTGGTTTTATAGTCCCTCCCCCCTGCCGCCAGCAGGGGCAGCAGAGAGAATGGGGAATTTTGTAAAATCATTAATATCTCTGTCATTTTTCATCGACGGAAAAAGTCCTCGGCACACATATGGCGGAGGGGCGCTCTGAGCAAGGTGGCCAAAAATTACGGCCATAGGTAGCGGCGTTCTCTCAGAAATTGCAGCACAGATGGCCAAAACCGGTCAAGAACAGACTTTTAGTAATATAGATATACATTCATTCATCATCGTTGAAAACATTTGCGCGCAGTGGTCCTGCTGGGGGTCCACAGCCCCCTCCTCATCTGGCAAACCAGGTGGAGGAGACGGTTTAGTCACCGACTATCCGACCATGGAGCAGGTAGCATGGGATTACATGGTTCCCATAGCGGGGGGAACTCCCTCCAATCTGACCTGATATATATACATGATAAGAGAACAACGTTTAGTGCAAGGTAAAGACAGCAAGTCCAATCAAGGATAGTCCACGGGACATTCCAATGGAGCCATAACTACCCGTGCATTAGTATATAGTGGGTTCCAAACATAATCTGGACGATTGGGAATTCAACCATGGTAGTACAATTCTGAGGGTTTTTTTAGTGAGAGACGTATTGGGGCTTGAATGGAGTGTCAATGTGCAGTGCAGTGCCTCACAGCACCAGAGACCCGAGGCCGATCCTGACCATGGGTACTGTCTGTATGGAGTTTGCATGTTCTCCCTGTGACTGCGTGGGTTTCCTACTGGGTGCTCCGGTTTCCTCAACATTGGGAGATCTTTGAAATCTGGCATCGAGTAGACCCTGGTGTTTGGCCTTCAGGGTCCAAAGGTTTGTAAAAAAGAGTTAAGAACATTGCGTCGTTCCACCAAGACTGATAAGAATAAATATAATTGTAAAGTTAATGAACAGATGGAGATTGTATGACACCAGGTTTACGTATAAAATGCCAGTGAACTAGATGTGTTTGAATAGTAACCGGGTAATACACTCACCCCAGTTGGAATAAACAACATTTTCAAAAGTGTACATATGGCATTTCAGTTTAGTTTAGTTTATTTAATTTCAGAGTTTCAAGGAGAAAACAGGCCCGTCGGCTCACTGAGTCCGCGCCGACCTGTGATCCCTGCACATTAACACTACCCTACACACACACTAATTATATCGCCAATTAACTGGCAAACCTAAATGTCTTTGGAGTGTGGGAGGAAACCGGAGATCTCGGAGAAAGCCCACACGGTCTCGAGGAGAACGTACAAACTCCGTGCAGTTAGCACCCGTAGGTCGGGATCAAAACGCGGTCTCCTGTAAGGCAGCTACTCTACTGCTGCTCCACCATGCCGCCCTTCCAATCATACCATTTTCCATGAAATCAGCATTTGTAAATAATAATTGTTATCCAGCTTCCATAGTTAAACTCAAAAGATCCGTACTTTATTTGAATGTATTCGCAAATATTTCAGCTTGCCAACTTCTAAATTGATTGATTGATTGATTGATTGATTACTTTATTAATCCCCTTATTCAGGGGAAATTCTGATGTCCTTGCAGCACACTAATAAAAATACAACACAGTATTCATAAAGAAATTCAACACCAAAACATCCCCCCACAGTGATTCCCACTGTTCTCGCCGGGTGATGGTACTCCGGCGTCGGGAGAACCCCCAGCGGCTTGGGGTGCCAGGAACGGCCGCCTTCCCACCGGAGCCTGCGGCTTTAAGGCTAGAATGGATGCTTGTTACACCAAATCTGTCTATAATTTTGTCGTAGCACTTTTTGTGTTTCTTTAATTTTAAGTCATTATTAAAATTTCTTAACTTTATAATAAACCTTGTCCTCGCACTTAAATACTTAAAAATAGTACAAATAAATATTTTTTCATTCAATCTTTTGTTGGCTAATTTAGTGTTATGAAAATGTTTAGAAACCTGACCCATTTGTCTTCAATAAATGTTTGACTCCAAAAGCATTTGTTATGGCTGTTTTTCAAAAGATACGTGATGTGTTCATGTGTGAACATGTTGACATTGACATTGTAAAGTGAATTAATGTGTACCAGTAGTTCAATAAATGCACAATTTTAAATAAATGTCACATGGGTAATTAAATCAAAAACATCATGGTGTGTATTAATCAAAGCAGGTGCTGAAATGTTTTGCTTCATATAACAAGATCAAAGTGTACTCTTTTTAAAATCAGACTCTACTTCCAATGGAAGCAGATTAGACAATGTTGCTCATTCGCTGCCACCACATGCATTTAATGTTTTTTAATCAATTGGAGTAAGAAAGAAAAGTAATCTTTACCTTCCCTTTAACTCAAATCAATTCACCCCCAGTATGAAGTTGTAGCATTGAGAAGAAAGCATTTGTATTTTAACTACTTCCTAGCTACATTCAAAACAATTCCATTGACCAAAGATTGGAAGTTTTTGACTGAGCTTTCACAAAAGGAACCAATTAGATCTTCAACCATAATGCTTCTCGGCCTCCTGGTGTTCTGCATCACTGATCATTTGAATCAATGGTGCATGATTAACTTCTTGTCCTCATTGCTAATGGAGTCACAAAATCATACAGCACAGAAATGGCCCTTTGGCCCAACTTGCCCATGCTGACCAAGTTGCCCCATCTGAGCTCGTACCATTTGCCTGTGTTTGGCCCATATCCCTCTAAACCTTTCCTATGCATGTACATGTCCAAGTGCTTTACAAATGCTGTTCTGGTTCCCGCTTCAACTACTTTCTCTGGCAGCTCGTTCCATAGTGGTCACACGTGACATAATGTTTGTATTTCCCCACCTCCTCACCTCTTGTGCAGAAGAAATGGAAAATACTGATTTAGATTCAAAGGTTGCTGTGAAATGGAGCATATGTTTTTAATAAGATAGGAACAACAGGAGGAACAACAGGCCAAGCAGCATTTATGAAGAGAAATGCAGAGATTTTTCTGATCGGGATCCTTCTTCAGACTGATGCAGGGTTTCAATGGAAAACATTGTCTGTCCATGCCCTCCACAGATGTTGCCTGACCCACTGAGTTTCTCCAGCAATTTGTTTTTAGCTCAAGATTCCCGCATCTGCCATGTCTCGTGTCTCCATAATTTCAAATAGTTTGGCACGGTTTTAATATCTTGAAGCATCCAAATCTCATTAGCCAGCATAATATTAATTGAAATAAATCATGTTAATGATGCCTATCCTGATAAATGAACATTCTGTTTAACTAGTGATATAAATCTGAGGTTTATTTAAAATTTATTATTAATTAGAATTCTAATTAATAATAGATATTTAAATAAATCTTAGATCACCTTGGTTTTGTGTCTAATTACAAAATATCAACTCTATACGGTTAGTCATGATTAATACTATTGAGAACAAGTCCACCCAATGTTGTCACCTATTCAAATCTCAAATACATTTTATTGTTGTTTCCATGAGTACGTGTAAACACAAACAAAAACATTTTGTGGCGTAACCTTTCCACTGAGTCAATCGGTAGTTTTACTGCTATATTAAACTGAATGAAGTTCTGACTTTGGCAATAGTCTACCAAATGATCTTTCATGCCACTACAACGCATGATGTTTCACACTGAAACATTAATATAAAATGAAATGCAAACAGGAAATTCATTGCAAATATCAAATGTCATTAAAATCATAAGATCATGTGATACCATAATTAGGCCATTTGGCCCATCAAGTCTACTTCACCATTCAATCATGGCTGAACATTGGGAACATTTTGCAGGAAAAATGTTCCCAATGTTGGGCGAGTCCAGAACCAGGGGCCACAATCTTAGAATAAAGGGGAGGTCATTTAAGACTGAGGTGAGAAAAAACTTTTTCACCCAGAGAGTTGTGAATTTATGGAATTCCCTGCCACAGAGGGCAGTGGAGGCCAAATCACTGGATGGATTTAAGAGAGAGTTAGATAGAGCTCTAGGGGCTAGTGGAGTCCAGGGATATGGGGAGAGGTCAGGCACGGGCTATTGTTAGGGGACGACCAGCCATGATCACAATGAATGGCGGTGCTGGCTCGAAGGGCCGAATGGCCTCCTCCTGCATCTATTTTCTATGTTTCTATGTTTCTATGATCTATCTCTCCCTCCTAACCCCATTCTCCTGCTTTCTCCCCATAACCTCTGACACCATATTAATCAAGAATCTATCTATCTCTGCCTTAAATATAGCCACTGACTTGGCCTCCACAGCCTTCTATGGCAAAGAATTCCACAAGTATACAGAGTGCTAAGTATATAGTGAAGCATTGAAACAATCTGTAAATAACTGAAGGAATCATTTGTATTTTAACTACTTCCTAACTACAGTCAAAATTTCTGCTCCGTGAAGCAACACCTCTCCAGTTCACTGGGATCTCACTGTGGCTAGAGAAAATGCAAAGATTTTCATCAAAGCTCCTGCAATTTCCTCTCTTGTTTCTTTCAATAACCTGGGATAGATCCCATCAGATCCTGGGGATTTATCCACTTTAATGCTCTTCAAGAGCACCAACACCCTCTTTCTTAATCTCAAACTGTTCTTGCATGTCCATATTTTCCACACTGATCTCACTGTTCTCCATGTCCTTCTCGTTGATGAAAACAAATGCAAAGTACTTGTTTAGCACTTCATCTACATCTCCAGACTCCAAGCACAAATTCCCTTCTTTACCCTTGAGTAATCCCAGCTTCTTCTTCTTAACGAATACACACACAAGATTAGAAGTTGTGTTTAAGAAGGAACTGCAGATGCTGGAAAATCGAAGGTACACAAAAATGCTGGAGAAACTCAGCGGGTGCAGCAGCATCTATGGAGCGAAGGAAATAGGCAACGTTTCGGGCGGAAACCATTCTTCAGACTGATGGGGGGTGTGGGGGGGGGGGCCGGGAGAAAAAAGGAAAAAGGAGGAGGAGGAGCCCGAGGGCTGAGGGATGGGAGGAGACAGCCCGAGGGCTGGGGAAGGGGAGGAGACAGCAAGGGCTAACAAAATTGGGAGAATTCAATGTTCATGCCCCCAGGATGCAGACACCCGAAGCGGAATATGAGGTGCTGTTCCTCCAATTTCCGGTGGTGCTCGCTCTCGCAAGGAGGAGAGTCTCTCCCTCTCTCCCTCTCTCCCTCGATGGCAGCTTTACCAACCTTTCCTTCTGCTGCGGTTACCATTGCAAAGTCCCATTGTGATGTCATTGTGGCCAGGCACGGATATCGCTATCAAAACATGGGGGGTCACAATTTCTTGACGGCAGCGTGCATGCATGCGCACACATACACGCACGCGCGCACATGCGCACACGCGCGAGACTTCGGCCGTGGGCCCTGTGGACGGTAACATCGGAAGCTGACCTGGTTGGTGACCGACTCTGAACTCCAGCAACAGCAGCTTCATCCGCCCCGAATCATGGAGCTTGAATCGGCCTGTTCGCGGGGCCTTTCATCGGCCGCCGGGGGCTTCAACATCGGGAGTCTCGATCGCCTCGATGCAGCAGTTTGTTTTTAAGCCGCTGAAAGGCCCCGTAAACAGGCCGATTCAGCCCTTAGAAAGCGTCTGATAAAGTCCAGATTACAAAACCTGGGGGAGATTGTCCCCCACCTCTCAAAGCATGGGGGGGAATGCCACCCCCTTTCCCCCCGGGATTTCCGCCCATGATTGTGGCACAGCAGCTTGGGAGCCCATTGAGATTGGTGCACTGTGAGTGGCATTGTGACATCATCACTGGAAGTTCCTGGAAAAAGGCTATCTGGTAGAAGCAGTTTTTGCCTTTTTTTTAAACTTTAAACATGAATAGCTTGAAATATAGGATAAAGTTCTAAGTGAACCTGATTGTGGCATGGATGGGAAAAATGTGAGTAAGAATATGTAAAAATCTAAGTGCAAGTGCATAGCATTTTGAGGAAGATGCAAAACATACAGACATACATACATACAACACACATACAAGATGAGATTTTATAGGTATACTAGACCATGTGGGACCAGTTGGGTCCCGTCCCCCAATGCGGGAGGGCTGGTCCCAGAACACGGATTCAGCGCTGATCCCGGAGACAGGGGGGGGGGTTGGCATTGTGACGTCTCTGGAAGCTGGTGTTTTAAAAGGTAGTTTTGGCTTTTTTTGACATTTTAATCATGAATAACCCGTGGGTCGAGGGGGCGGGGGGTGTGGCACGGCAGCTTGAGTGCGCATTGTGATTGGAGCACTGTGAGTGGCATTGTGACATCATCACAGGAAGCTCCTGGAAAAATGCTCTCTTTGAGAAGCGCTTTTTGCCTTTTTTTTAAACTTTAATCATGAATAACTTGTGAAATATAGGATGAAATCTTAAGTGAACCTGATTACGGCATAGATGGGAAAAATGTGAGTAAGAATATGTAAAAATAAAATCGTTAGCGCACAGCATTTTGGGGAAGATATAAAACATACATACACACACACACACACACTTTAAATGGGATTACAAATGTTTAAATTAAATAAAGAACAATGGAATTTTATTAAAAAATGAACTTGTTTAAGGGCATCTTGCATTATAATGTTAGCTCCTAGGTTTTCCTTAATAATGAGGTAATGATTATCAAAAAAAGACACAAAGTGCTGGAGTAACCGTTTTGTCGAGCTCAGTCAGTCAAGAAGTGCAGTATCTCCCACTTGCTAACTATTTTAACTTTCCTTCCTATTCCCATACTGATTTTTCTGTACTCGGTCACCTCCATTCCCATAGTAATGCCACACACAAACTGGTGGAACAGCAACTCATATTCTGCTTAGGTAACTTACAACTTCACGGTATGAAACTTGAATTCTCCCATTTTCGGTGACTAATCTTTAAACTCCCCCCCCCCCCCCCCCCCCCCCCCCCCCCCCCCCACTTCCCTGTGGCCCAATTAATTACATGACACAGCACATTATAAAAATAGTTCACAATGAAAGATCCATTAACTTCATTCCTTTACTGAATGTCTGAAGTACAATCTCAATAATTATCTCATGTTTTTTGGTGAGTATCCTCTAACCACAGAATATGTTGGTGATTTTTATATTTGGGAAGAGGAAGTACTGATTTTAATTTTCAACATCATGTTATGCATGATTGATGCCATGATGTGCTTCAGTATGAAATATCACATGTTGGTAATGGACAGAAAAACGAGTCGACAGCTTTTCTTAAGAGTGGTTCCATTCAAAATTTAGATTCTAGTCTTGACTTTAATTTATACTATTATAACTGACCATTATAACGAGAGTAACCCTAAACTCTCATCCTCCACATTCCATCAATTCCAGTAACTAAAATTTCATCACATGCCTCAAGTCCAATAATATGTCTTTGAATACATATTGAATGTATGAATATTGATTTCTCTAACCAAGTAACCCCGGCATTCCCTCTCCCTCTATTCCTCCCAAACCCAAGTCGCACCAGCTTCTCATTTTCACCCAACAAACAGCTAACAAACAGCCTATTTCCTTTATCTTCGTTACTTTTTTGCATATCTTTCATTCATTGTTCTTTATGTCTATGTCATTGTCTATATCTCTCGCTTCCCCTATCCCTAACTAGTCTGAAGAAGGGTCTCCACCCGAAATGTCACCCATTCCTTCTTTCCAGAGATGCTGCCTGTCCCGCTGAGTTACTCCAGCTTTTTGTGTCTATCTCGGTTTAAACTAGCATCTGCAGTTCCTTCTGACACAATAAGTCTTTTTTTTTTAACACTATTGATTCCATTTCCCAATGCTTTAAATTTAAAACCTTGATCCTCAGTGCTGTTTCCTTCAATTGTCATGCCCAATTTCTGCAATATCCTCTCGCCTTACATGGAAAATATTCCATTCTTCTTAGTTCAGTTTCTTATCTATACCCCTCCTTTGGCCTATTGTATATATTCCACTCGTATGAATGCCTTCTAGAATCGCCCTTGATAGTTTTACTTCTTTGAAGGCTTTCCGACGCTAATGTCTTCTAACAAATGTGCAGTCATCCCATCTCAATTTTGCTTTTCTGCTCCTAGATACTTGTTTCCATTTCACTACCTTAAAGATGACACAAAAATCTCATTGTTGTTGGTTGAGATCATAATGCCACTTATAATTAAACATTCTGCCAAACTCATTCTCAAAGCCAAAGTTCAACCACTTAAGCCAAGTCCTGCAGAAGTTCCATCCCTCTGGCTCAATTGACATCAGAGCTTCTCAGGTCAAAATGCTGTTGATTTTTTTCATAGCGATAAGTAGTTAATTTAGGCTGATATTGCAGTTCAGTGTACTGTATGCTGATCCCCCCCTAATCCAACAACAAAAGTGGAACACAACGTGCTGGAGTAACTCAGAGGGTCAAGCAGCATCTCTGGAGAACATGAACAGGCGATGTTTCAGGTCGAGACCTTTCTTCAGACAGAAGAGTTATCTCTGGTTCCTTAGGTAACAATCTAATGGGCTGATATATAACCAAAGGTTTCAGCACAAGTTTAGGCTGCTGTCATTCTACCTTTCCATTTGCACCTCTCTATGAGATTTATAACTCAGCCAAATTCAGATTCAAACAATATACCAGATGTGAGCTTAAATTCTCTGAATTGTTTTAGATCCAATTGGATTGGTCACTTACAAATAGGTACTTTACTTTGGCTCATTACCAGCATCATCCCCTATCTACACTAAAAAATCTGCATTAGAAGTGATTTTGTAAATGGATCTTTGCTTTTCATACAAGAATGGACCCCCATTTCGTAATATTGCTGCTTTGTCTCCACATTAAATTATAAACATTCAGTGTCCATGCCAACTATGATTATTTGCTGCACTCATTTTTACAGAAAAACACACAAAAAAACACTCCTGTTTTCAAGTATCTGGACTAGGTGTCAAGACTTGCCAATGTGTTGAAAATCTGACACTTTCTATCAGTGCAACATCTCAAATGTTGGTCAGTTTACATTGTGTTTCATTGTGCCCATTGAAGCATTGAACCTTGAAACTATGGATCGACACTTATTTTAATCTTGAAACTAACAGTTCAGCAGCAAAGCAATTGGCGGATCACCTCAAAGTCTTGCCAAGTATATGGTGTTCAATGTATCTTTTGATCACCCACCCACCCTTTGTATGCAAGTCGGTGTATCTTGCAAAGCAACTGGGAATTAAACTACAAATGAAGAGAAAAACTGTCGATATTTATCTTGAAGCTAGACACAAAAAGCTGGAGTAACTATTTCTGGGGCAGCATCTCTGGAGAGAAGGAATGGGTGACGTTTCGGGTCGAGACCCTTCTTCAGATATTTATTTTGTTTATAGAGATACAGCATTGAAACAGGCCCACCAAGTCCACCCAAAAATCAATCACCAATTGCAATAGCTCTATGTTATTCCATTTTCTCATGCACATCCTACACATTAGGAGCAATTTACAGAAGCCAATTAACGTACAAATCCTCACATCTTTCGGATGTGAGAGGAAACTGGAGCAACCAGAGGAAACCCATGTAGTCACAAGGGTTTTCAAAATCTACACTGACAGATGATGGGAAGGCATAGTGGTGCAGTGGTAGCATAGCATAGCATAGCATAGCATAGCATAGGGGGGGTGAGGGGGAAACCGTTTCGGTCTCCTCCTCCATGGAGAGGTGACTTTTTCCAGGTTGCCTCCCCGTGGCCTAACAGCAAGTATCGGCGCGGCCTTTCCCGGAGACGCGCCCGGGGCTTCAGCGGCGGGCGCAGCGTGGACTCTCGGCGTGGAGCAGGCGAGCCCTTGCTGGAGGGGAGCGCTCCGTTTCGCTAGCCCAGGGCAGCCGGCAGCCTGAAGCCGCGGTCTGCAGAGTTTCAGCTGGCGCGGCGTCCGCAGCCCGGGATCCCTCGTGGGGGACCCGGGGGAAGAAGAAGCCATCACTGTCGGCCCGCGGCCAACTTCTACCGCGGGCGCGCTGGCGACTTACCATCACCCCTAGAGGGGAGCTTCGACCGCCGGCCCTGCGGTCTGCGGTGCTTCTGGCTGCTGCGCGGCGGGAACTTTAAACTTTAAATCTTCAACCGCCGGCCTGCGGCCTACACCAACTTATAGCCACGGTCTCCGGTGGGGAAGAGCCGACTCTGGACTTACCTGGACTTGTACCTTGTCCTTTTACCATCTGGACGCCCGCAGCAACGGCTGCGGAGGTTTGAGGTCCCGACCACGGGGGAAAATGGAGGAGGACTGGCCAAATTGTGTGCCTTCCACCACAGTGATGAATGCTGTGGTGGATGTTTATGTTACATTTTTATTGTGTTTTTGTGTGTGTTCTTTATAATTGTACCGCTGCTGACATATTCATTTCACTTGCACTTATGTGCAATGTGACAAATAAACCGTATTGTATTGTATTGTATTGTATTGTAGCCGTCTTACAGCACCAGAGACAAAGGTTTGAGCCTGACTATGGATGCTGTGTGTACGGAGTTCGTACGTTCTCCATGTGACCGTGTGGGTTTTCTCCTGGTGCTCCTGTTTCCTCCCTCATTCCAAAGACATGCAGGCTTGTAGGTTAATTGGCTTCTGTAAATTGTAACTAGTGCGTAGAATAGAACTCGTGTATGGAGATCGCTGGTCATTTGGAATAGGTGGGCCGAATTGCCGGTATTCACGCTGATCTCCAAACTCTAAACTAAAACTAAGAATCCGAGGTCAACAATGAACCCAGTCTATGGTGCTGTGAGGCAGGAGCTCTACCAGCTGCACTATTGTGTGCTCTATTTTATTTACTGTTTTTGATTATGCAAATATCCAATTATATAGCAAAATTAGAGCTGAGCTCGAAAAGAGCTGGCAAGGATGTATGGCCAATCTATAACTTTAACATGGCATCAAACAAAACATTAGCCAGACTCTCTGCAACAGAGCTCTCCATAACATATGATGAGTGTTTGACGGTACTGGGCTCGTTGGAGCTTAGCTGGAGTTTAGAAGAACAAGGGGGGATCTCATTGAAACGTACAGAATAGTGAAAGGCTTGGCTAGAGTGGATGTGGAGAGGATGTTTCCACTAGTGGGAGAGTGTAGGAATAGAGGACAAAGCCTTAGAATTAAATGACGTTCTTTTAGGAAGGAGATGAGGAGGAATTTCTTTAGTCAGAGGGTGGTGAATCTGTAGAATTCTTTGCCACAGAAGGCTGTGAAGGCCAAGTCAGTGAATTTTGTTAAGGCAGAGATAGATAGATTATGGCAAGCCACGCGTGGCAAAACAAAGAGATCTTTATTAACACAGTAAAGAGATCAGCACACACGCGAATGGGGGAAGGTTAACCCGGGGTTCATTATATATACCAGGGGGGACACCTAAAAACCAATGACAAATCCTTCCTGCCAAACCCAGTCACGTGATCCTGCCCCCGACTGCCGAGGGTTCGCACATTAAGTGGCCTAACCACCGGGTGGTGCCACAGGAACACCCCAGAACCGGAGGCACGAACACACAGGACAGATAAACGATGGGTTGCCCCCGCACATCCACCAGCAAGGATTGGGCCCGGAAGAAATCTGAGCCCAGCAAGGGCTAGGAGACATCGGACACCAAAAAAGTCCAGCTAAAATAACAGGGGCCAAAGATGAGCGGGACCATACAAACCCCATACATTCATAGGGGGCTGCCATTTACAAGGCTCCCACTTGCTGGAACGAGTGTCGACCTCCAATGGGGGCAAAACTCTAACCTCTGCACCCTTATCAACGAGGAACCGTCGTCCCGAATGTCGGCCCCAAGCGTAGAGGCGATGTTTCAGGCCGTCTGCCGCGGCGACTACTGGTGGCCGGCACCGGCATTTCCCGGAATCGAGCAGGGCGGGTGGCATTGAAGGTCCGCGTGACCACAGCACTGATGGCAGTAGCACCACTCCCCCTTACTGGGGTCGCCCGGGACAGACGGCGCAGCCGAACTCCCGGTGGGTGCAGGGCCTGTTCTCTGGGCCCTCCAGGGCACCGCTGCCACTCAATTGATCGAGCCACCGCCCTGCTGCTTGGACTGCCACAGCTCTTCCGCATGCTCCACTGGCTGCAGGGGGTCAGCGAAATCCTCACCAGCAAGAAGCAGGCGGATGTCGTCCAGCATTTGTTCCAAGAAAGCGTGTTCGAAGAGAAGGCAGGGCAGATGACCATCTATGAGGGTGAGGCCGCCCATGTGTATGAGTCGCGCTGTGTGGTCCCGGTGGCTGAGCCCAAAGGTCCGCAGGAGTAGCGCTTTGAGGCCCTCGTATTTGTCCTCATCCGGCGGCGTGCGTAGGTAATGGACCAGGCGACCAGCCGTCTCCTGATCCAACGCGCCGACCATATAATAATACCGGGTGCCATCAACCATGATGCGTTGGATGTGGGACTGGGCCTCGGCCTGATGGAACCGCACCTGGGGCTGCGATGTCCAGAACACAGGCAGCCTCAGGGAGACAGCATTCTGCGGGGCTGGATTGACAGCAACCTCAGGCTCTTGAGGTTGATTGTTGGCTGCGTCCATAGTTTAAATCCAAAGTGACCATTTTGTCATGATCGTCAGCGTCGCCAATATGGCGGGCGAATAAGCAAGCCACGCGTGGTGTAACAAAGAGATCTTCATTAACACAGTAAAGAGATCAGCACACATGCGAATGGGGGAAGGTTCATTATATATACCAGGGCACACCACTAAAACCCTGTGACAACTCCTTTCCGACAAACCCAGTCACATGACCCTGCCCCCGACTGCTGAGGGTTCGCACAGTAAGCGCCCTAACCACCGGTGGCGCCACAAGATTCTTGATTAGTACGGGTGTTAGAGGTTATGGGGAGAAGGCAGGAGAAGGCAGGAGAGTGGGGTTGAGAAGGAGAGATACTGTAGATCAGCCATGACTGAATGGCGGAGTAGACTTGTTGTGTCGAATGGCCTAATTCTGCTCCTATCACTTATGATCGTATGATCTCCTCATGGATGAGGCGAGGACGGCGGTTCGTGGGCTAATCCACACGTCCAAGGAAGTCAACAGCCGGAGGCCATGCAGCAGCGTGGGGCTTGGCCCGGAATGGGGATTGCTCATTACAACCAAGCACGGACTGGACTTAGAAAATTTCTGCAAAACAGAGCACCTCTGGCATGCTGGATCAGTAGTATATTTCTGGGCAATTTGTTAATTGGGATGTGCTTAGGTATGGCTTCTCACCTTAAACCTGTCCTTAGTTCTTGATTCCCCACCTCTGTCAGGTCACCCCTCAGCCTCCCATGCTCCAAGGAATAAAGTCCTAACCTGCCCATCCTCTCCTTTTAGCTCAGGGCCTTGAATCCTGGCAATGTTCTAGTAAACTCTTTCCAGCTTAATGGCATCTGTTCTATAGCAGGGTGGCCAAAAATCATCACAAGTGCAGTCTCACGAACATCTTGTGCAACTTAAATATAATGTCCCAGGTTTTATACTCATTCCCTCACCTGTATCCACCTATCACTCACCAGCTTTGCCCCCAACTTAACCTCTCTTTTCCAGCTTTCTCCCCCCTCCTCCATCAGTCTGAAGAAGGGACCCGGCCTGAAATGTAATCTTCCATTCCCTCCACAGATGCTGCCTGATCCATTGTGTTTCTCTGGCACTTTGCTTTAAGCTCAAATTTCCAACATCTGCAGTTTTTTGTGTCTCCTATACGCAGTATTCTGCCTTTACCCTAACATTTGTTAATGAAGCCTATTGGCATTTACTCTTTTGAAATTCTTATTGATTGAACTATTCCAGCTCATGGACATTTTTGCTTGTTATTAGATCATTCTTTTCAGATGATACTCCTACTTTTGAGTAGTAAGGAACTGCAGATGCTGGTATACACCGAAGAAAGACACAAAATGCTGGAGTAACTCAGCAGGTCTGGTACCTTCTCTGGGCAAAAGGAATAGGTGACGTTTCGGTTGGAGATCGATCATCTATTTATTTTCTCCAGAGATGCTGCCTGACCTGCTGAGTTGATCCAGCATTTTGTGTCGATCTCATGTTTCTGTTCTTTGCTCCTATGCATAAATTGTACCCATTGACCCAGTTCAACAAAGTGTTCTTAAATCTTTCAAACTGCTTTTTTTTTCCAATATTTGTACTGCCGAATAATGTGACCTTATTCACATTGCAGACAACACTGATTATGAACAGCACTATAAAGTTTGGCAGCTCTAACCACTGAGACATGCTGTAATTTCCACATTAAGGAAATCAAAGTGGGTTGATGGGGAGACAAATAATATCTGCAGCCACGAGCACTCCCTGAAAAGGAGACTCCTAGACCATGTTTGAATAAACTCTACATCAATCCCCAAATCTCCAGAGTCTCGAATTTTTTACACACCTTTCATCACGGTATTATTTATATGCTCATAAATGCCAAACTGGACAGAACACAAAGGCATTGCATGGAGTTAGGACTCCCAGGGGATTAAGACTACAAATTCAATAATAACGACAAATCAAGGTCATTAGATACAATGTAACTGGTCATTTGTTGATGGAAACTCACAAATGGATACAGCACCTTTACAAAACAATGTAGAAACTTTATAAGACAAGATGAAATGTGACCTATCAAACATTAAAATTAAAATTAACCTACCAGGAACCAGTATTAGTTAAGGCATTGTCAATAATAATTTTACAAAGGGAAATGCTGTAATTAAACTTTGGTACGTTTTGTATTGTGTTATTTTCACGCATTCTGCAATGTACTTGTGAAAAATTTGGATATTGTAGCAGCACCTAGTGGTGGGGTGGAGAGGGCAGAACCCTCCTAATTGGTCGGTGCGGTCATGTGAGCGGGTGTGTCAGTTTTCGCAGGCTTTTGGGGTGTGTCCATTAGTTAGTCAGCGCTCCTCCCAGCGACAGGAGATTATTGTTAGTGCACACAGACTCGCGAACTTCACGGGTTTTCTTTGTTCATTTTAATTAAAAATAAAAAACCTTTTTGCTCAACCTGACTGGTCTCACTACATTTGGTGACCCCGACGATCCGAACGTTTTTCAGATTTCTTCTCGCCATGTTCGCCAACGAGAACTTTGACGACTCGCCCGCTCAGCAGAACTTAAACTGCCCGTGTTCTGGGTGACGCAGCCTCATGTGTGGTTCGCACACATCGAGGCCCAGTTTGAGCTCCGCCAGATCGTTGCGGATGCGACCTGCTACTTCTACGTGGTAGGCGCTCTCACCCAGGAGATGAAATCGTGGCTGCTGCCGTTCCTGCAGAATCCGCCGACCGTTGGCAAGTACGAGGCTCTGAGGGCGTTGCTGCTGCGCACCTTCGAGCTCAGCCACCGTGATCGCGCGGCTACGCTGCTACATATGGACGGTCTGGGTAATCGGCAGCCATCGGATCTCATGAGTGAGATGTTAGCGCTCATGGGTGAGCATCAGCCTTGCCTGTTGTTCGAGCAGGCATTTTTGGAGCAGATGCCCGATGACATCTGCCTGCTTCTCGCTGGGTCCCATTTCACCGACCCCCTGCAGCTCGCTGAACAGGTGGATGAGCTATGACTTTCCAAGCAGCAGGATGGTGGTTCCATCAGCCGGGTGTCCACGCCATCGTCACGGCGGCCTCGCTGGGCTGTTCCTCCTCAGGATGACTTTGCTGGCTCGCAGTCCACCACCGTGGTTGGCAGTAAGTGCCAGTGGTGTTATTACCACCAACGCCGAGGTGTGGAGGCCCACCAATGCCGCGCCCCCTGCTTGTTTTCGGGAAATGCCTCAGCCGATCGCCAGTAGAAGCTATCCCGGTCGGCCAAAAACATCGCCTCTACATCAGTTATTGCCATTCCGTGTTTCGTTTCCTCGTGGACTCTGGGGCTGAGATCAGCATCATACCTCGATACCCGTGCTGGTAAGCGTGACCCCGCCCTGACCTCCCTAATGGCTGCCCCATTTGCTCCTATGGGACTCGGACTGTTTCCTTTCTCCTCGATTCTCATCGTTATTCGTGGCCCTTCATCATCGCCGACGTCTCCCAGCCGTTGCTCGGGGCCGATTTTCTATGGGCTTATTCCCTCATGGTGGACGTCCAGGGCCAGCGCCTCGTTCCTCTGGGCCCCCCCAGCTTGTGGCCTGGTGGCCTGTGGTTGCTCCTGATCTGCAGCTCGGGTCTCTGTTGGATGTGGGAGGGGCTTATGCCCCAATCCTGGCGGAGTTCCGGGAGATCCTGACCCCGCAATTCCATTCAGCTGCACCTAGGCACGTGGTGGTGCATCACATCCTCACCGCTGGCCCTCCACTGCATGCTTGGGTATGCCGCCGCCCGCCCGACAAGTTACGTTTAGCGCGAGAGGAGTTCCAGCACATGGAGGACATGGGGATCGTGCGTCATTTCGACAGCCCTTGGGCTTCCCCACTTCACATGGTTCCTAAGTCGTACGGGGGGTGGCGGCTGTGTGGGGATTATTGCCGCCTGAATAACGTCACTACCGCCGATCGCTACCCGGTCCTGCATATCCAGGATTTCAAGGCTCATCTGGATGGTGCTACCATATTTTCAAAGGTCGATCTGGTGCGTGGCTACCATCAGATTCCTGTTCACCCCGATGATGTGCCCAAGACTGCTATCATAACTCCGTTTGGCCTGTTTGAGTGGTGGCGGATGCATTTTGGACTTAAAAACGCCGCGCAGACTTTTCATCGCCTGATGGACATGGTTGCTCGTGGTTTGAACTTTGTTTTCGTTTACCTCTATGACATTCTGGTCGCCAGCCGTTCTCATCGCGAACACTGTGAGCTTCTCCGCATGCTGTTCCAGCGGCTCCGGGATCACGGGTTGGACATTAACGCTGCCAAGTGCCAGTTCGGTCTCAGCTCCATCTCCTTCCTGGGGCATCACGTTACCCCACAGGGCGTGACGCCTCTTCCCTGCAAGGTGGAGGAGATTCGTCCGTCTCCTCGGGCGCTTACCGTTAAGGGTCTGCAGGAGTTTGTGGGAATAGTGAACTTTTACCATCGTTTCGTGCCGGCGGCGGCTCAGATCATGCGGCCTTTGTTCCTGTGCCTGGCCAGTAAGCCACGGGATCTCGTGTGGACCGCCGAGTTTGACGAGGGTGCCAAGGAGGCGCTAGCTATGGCCACATTGCTGGTGCACCCACGGGCCATGGCCCCCACCGCCCTTCCCATGGATGCTTCTGATGCTGCTGTCGGAGGGGTCCTCGAACAGTTCATCGGTGGTCGTTGGCAACCGCTTGCTTTCTGCAGCAGGCATCTACGCCCTCCTGAGCGCAATTACAGTGCGTTCGACCGCGAGATGTTGGCTCTTTATTTGGCGGTCCAACATTTCTGATATTTTCGGGAGGGCAGGACATTTACCGCATTTACGGACCACAAACCTCTCACGTTTGTCTTTGCGAAGGTGTCTGATCCCTGGTCTGCTCGGCAGCAGTGGCACCTGGATTTCATTTCTGAGTTTACAACTGATGTTCGACCCGTTGCCAGCAATCTGAATCTAGTGGCTGATGCTTTCTCCCGCCCTGCTGTCCATGCTGTGCTGTCCGTCGCCCCGGGGTTGGACTATGCTGCGCTCGCTGCTGCTCAGTGTGATGGTGACAAGATGCAAGGATATCGTACTGCTGCATCGGGTCTGGTGTTGGCCGATGTGCCGTTCGCTCCTGCAGAGGTGACGGTCCTGTGCGATACTTCCACCGGCCGGCCGCGACCTGTCATTCCAGTTGGTTGGCAACGGAGAGTTTTCGACTCTATTCATGGACTGGCTCATCCTTCCATCCGGGAGACTTCTGCATTGGTGGCGGCCAAGTTCGTGTGGCATGGCCTTCGGAAGCAGGTTGCGGCGAGATCCAAGGCCTGCATTCTTTGCCAGACGTTTATGGTCCAGCGGCATGTTCGTGCGCCGCTTCAGGATTTCGTGGTTCCTTCTCACCGGTTTGTGCACATCCATGTGGATCTGGTGGGTCCTTTGCCGTCGTCTCGTGGTGCTACTCACCTGCTCACGGTTGTTGATCGTTTCACACGGTGGCCTAAAGCTATTCCGCTGTCCGACACCTCTGCTGCGAATTGTGCCTGGGCTCTCGTGGCCAACTAGGTGGCGCGTTTTGGCGTGCCTGTTGACATTTCTACTGATCGTGGTGCCCAGTTCACCTCTGCCTTGTGGTCGGCCATGGCTCAGCTGTATGGTGTGCAGCTGCATCATACCACCACGTATCACCCTCAGGCCAATGGGTTGGTCGAACGCTTCCACAGACATTTGAAATCGCCGTTGAAGGCGTGGCTCATTGGCCCGGATTGGGTGGACCAATTACCTTGGGTGTTGCTGGGGATCTGCATGGCTCCTAAGATGGATTTGGACACGTCTTCCGCAGAACTGGTGTATGGTGCGCCACTGCGTGTGACTGGGGATTTCCTTCCTGCGGCTTGGGGATCGCCGGAGCCTGCCTCGTCTGAGCTGGTGCATCTGCGTGGGAGAGTTGGGGTCCTGGCTCCCGTTCCCACTCCCCGCCATGGGGTCATGCTTCCGGTGCTTAAGAACTGCTCTTTTGTCTTTGTTCACAGGGGCTCGCATCGTACTCCACTCCAGAGGCCTTATGACTTTAACTTCCACTTCTTTTCTGTATTGGAAATTGTTTTTTGACTCCCAAGAGTCAGCCATTGTTAAGTGCAGCAGGTGAAAACAGCAGGCACATATTTCGGTTCTGAAGAAGGGTCCTGAAACATCACCTATTCCTTATCTCCGGAGATGCTGCCTGACCTGCTGAGTCACTCCAGACACACTGGAGTGCCTTGGAATGAAATAACTACAAATGTTTCCTGGGTGCAAAGGATACGTTAGTCTCTTACCATCCAGAGTTTTAGTTTAGTTTAGAGATAGAGCATGGAAACAGGCTCTCCGGCCCACCGAGTCACACCAACCAGCGATCCCCGCACACTTATACTATCCTACACACTTGGGACAATTTACATTTATACCAAGCCAATTAGCGTACAAACCTGTATGTCTAAGGAGTGTGGGAGGAAACCGAAGATCTCAGAGAAAACGCACGCAGGTCACAGGGAGAACATACAAACTCCGTACAGACAGCACCTGTAGTAAGGATCGAACCCGGGTCTCTGGTGCTGTAAGGCAGCAACTCTACGGCTGCGCCACCGTGCAGCCCAAGGATATTCAGGAATTTTGTACTTGGGTAATAAAAATCAAAAGAGCTCACATGTAAATCCTTCTGTGTAGTTAGTCACTCATTCAACTTGCAGGAAGCTCACAATCTTGAGTTTGAGAATGAGAGCAAATTCCATTGAAGCACATATGATTCTTTCCAGGTTTGACAGGACCAATATAGGGATAGCATTTCCCTTGGATGGGTTATCCAGAACCAGCGATCACGGTCACAGCATAAGGAGTTGACCATTCAGGACTGTGCTGAGAAAAAAAATCATCACCCAGATAGTTTGAATCTTCGAAATTCTCCACCCAACACACTGGAATAAGCTCAATCGCCCAATCTGTTCAAGACAGAAATCAATAGATTTTTGGATATTAAGGATATCAGTGGCGCTTAATACAGGAAAGTGATGCTGTTGAATGGCCCTTTGATCAAGGTTGTGCTCTGTTATATTCCGGACACAGAATGAATAAAAACTTACACGCAGGTTGCCTGGATCACGAGAGAGAGATTTATTACCCAACATTCCCTCTTATATTGAACACCAACTCATTAACATATACATGAATATGTATGAATACATTACACTGCTCTCCTTTTTTTAAGTATTTAATCTAAGTACTCAGTTACACTTTTGTTGTTGTGAAACTTAATTTACCAGTATTTATGAAATCTTAAATGATAAACATAATATATTTATTTTACATATCTACACATTTTCGTTTTACTTATACAGTGAGTTACTTAACTTACAAACCTAATCTAACTACTGGTTTACAGATCCTGCCTGATCATCTAACAGTAACAGGTGTAACAGGTTTAGGTGTTGACTCATATGTTAGCTTGTTTGGCTCTGTTTTAGTACCCTGACTTTGACCAGAGGAATGTGTTTCTTTGTCTGTACTAACTGAACTTTGTGTTTCAATCACAGTGGTCTCTTCCAACTCACTTTCAGATAAAAACTCCGGGATTAGGACTTCATGTTCAGTTTTTGGTTCATCTTTGGCTGGAATCATTTGATCAACATGAACACCTTTGATCCTATCTCCAACTTCAACTAAGTATCTTTTTGTTCCACACACTTCCACTATTTTCCCAACATCACATTTGTCTTGACTGGACTTGTTGGGAGGACTGAGAACACGAACCTGCTCATCTGGCTTGAAGTACCTCTCCTTTTTGTGGGAGTCAAAATGGCGTTTTTGTCTTAACTGTTTTTGCTCAACTCTCAATGCCAAATTGGGTTGAACTAGACTTAGGCATATTCTTAGCCTTCTCTTCATCAACAGTTCTGCAGGTGAGTAACCTGTTGTTGTGTGTTGTGTGTTGTGTAGTTCTGTACTTCAGCAAGAAACTAGCCGTTTCATGCTGAGCTTTGAACTACCCTGCAAAACCTGTTTCTTGAAAGCATCTTTGACAATTCTAACAGACCTTTCCGCTACCCCTTTGGAGGCTGAATGGTATGGTGGAGCAAGTGTGTGTTTTACACCATTCCGCTGCATGAACTCTTTGAACCGTTCTGAATGAAACTGAGGCCCGTTATCAGAAACAAGTTCTTCCGGTAAACCATGGCATGCGAAAATTGATCTCAACTCCTCTATGGTACACTCAGTAGTAGTGCTTGACCCAATATGCTTAACCACAATCCATTTGGAATGACTATCTACTAGTACCAGAAAGTGATCATTACCCTTTTCACAAAAATCTACATGAACTCTCTGAAAAGGTCTAATTGGCCATTACCAGGGATGCAGTGGTGTTTTTGGTGTTCCCGGCAATTTTGGCAGACGCTACATTTGCTCACTACAGTGACTCTATGTCAATATCAGGCCAATACACAAAACTTCTGGCAATCGACTTCATACTTACTATGCCAGGATGTTCGGCATGAAGTTCATTCATAGTGTTGTTTCTCAAAGACTCTGGTACAACCACTCTGTAACCCCACTTAATGCAACCACTCTGTAACCCCACTTAATGCAACCACTCTGTAACCCCACTTGATGTAACGCCACTTAGACACAACATAGAGATAGCCTGACAAACTCTCACCGATTTGTACAGCTGCTGTTTTAAACTACAGTCCCCTGTATAGAAGGATCTGCGGCCTACCATGTCCAGTTCGCAAACAACTGCAACACAACTCCGTATTTACTTTTTTAAATGTTAAACAATACTGCATGTTGCAAAACAGTCCTGCACTGTATTTAAAGGATGTTCACAAACTCTATCCCATCCTCGTCGCCAATTGTGTTATATTCCGGACGGCAGAATGAATAACAACTTACACGCAGGTTGCTTGGATCACGAGAGAGAGATTTATTACCCAACAGTCCCTGCTTATATTGAACACCAACTCATTAACATATACATGAATATGTATGAATACATTACATGCTCCATGATTTTATTTAGTGACTGTTTAATGATGGTTGGCTTTTGAACCTGGGAATTACAGTTCACGTTGCACGAACATTGGCACGAACATAGGTTTGCATCAAAACACATCCATTGCAGTAGCCGGCAGGCATCTTAATTGAAAATGGACACAAAATGCAGGAGTAACTCAGCGGGTCAGGCAGCATTTCTGGGGAAAAGAACTAGATCACTCTTGGGTCAAGTCAAGTCAAGTCAAGTCAAGTCAATTTTATTCGTCACATACACATACGAGATGTGCAGTGAAATGAAAAGTGGCAATGCTCGCGGACTTTGTGCAAAAAGACAAACAAACAAACAACCAAAGTCCGAATGGCCTCTGGGAAGAAACTCCTTCTCAACCTCTCTCCGTTCTCACAGCATGGCAACGGAGGTGTTTGCCTGACCGTAGCAGCTGGAACAGTCCGTTGCATGGGTGGAAGGGGTCTCCCATGATTTTATGTCGGAACCCTTCCTCAGACTCAATTGTCACCTATTCCTTTTCTCCAGAAATGCTGCCTGACCCGCTGAGTTACTCCAGCATTTTGTGTCTATCTTCGGTATAAACCAGCATCTGCAGTTCCTTCCTGGACATATTTAATTGAAAATGCCTTTCAATCTTACAATTTCAAATATAATCTTACTCCTGGTTACATCAAATGGATCACATTGCATGGAAAATAACAAATGTATGTGATTCGATTTCTAGGCAAAATATGCACAAATACTGAAATTGACATTGGCCTGCAGAGCATTTCCAAGAATTTCTGCTTTTATGTTATGCCTCCCTCTAATTCTACCTCTGCAAGAACACTTCACCTTTCCCCTACCTAACTCAACAAGGTGTAGTTGATAATCATGAGAGCTCAAGTGTCGATGTAACTGTGTGGGTCAGGAAGAGAACCTATTGCAGTTATTTCCTGGTTACAACTGAATGGATAACTGAACCAGATATATGCAGCTGCCCACTGTTGATGCAGTGCTAAGTTATTGGAGGTCCTTAGTATTGTCCACCATATCAAATGTATACAGACTGATCAAAAGAAATGATGAGGATATGTTTTCTTTCTCATAATAAAAAAATCATAGGTGATTTTGTTAAGGGTAAATTTGAGTACCATGAATGGAGTGTGTAGGAAGGAAACTGCAGATGCTGGTTTAAACCGAAGGTAGACGCAAAATGCTAGAGCAACTCAGCATACAGGCAGCATTTGGAGAGAAGGAATGGGTGACATTTCTGGTCGGGACCCTTCTTCAGACTCAGAATTAGTTTTCTCTTTCCCTGTCCACCTTTTGTAATTGTTTTGTCTCATGGGTCTTAAGCGCCGTTGACACAATTTATTCAAATTCTGTGGAGGTATAGTTGCAATGTTACAGTACATATAGTTACAGTGAAGAAAGCGAATGGCATGTTGGTCTTCATAACAAGAGGAGTTGAGCATAGGAGCAAAGAGGTCCTTCTGCAGTTGTACAGGGCCCTAGTGAGACCACACCTGGAGTATTGTGTGCAGTTTTGGTCCCTTAAATTGAGGAAGGACATTCTTGCTATTCAGGGAGTGCAGCGTAGGTTTACAAGGTTAATTCCCGGGATGGCGGGACTGTCATATGCTGAGAGAATGGAGCGGCTGGGCTTGTATGCTGGAATTTAGAAGGATGAGAGGGTATCTTATTGAAACATATAAGATTGTTAAGGGCTTGGACAAGCTAGAGGCAGGAAACATGTTCCAGATGTTGGGTGAGTCCAGAACCAGGGGCCACAGTTTAAGAATAATGAGTAAGCCATTTAGAAAGGAGTAGAGGAAACACCTTTTCACACACAGAGTTGTGAGTCTGGGGATTTCTCTGCCTCAGAGGGCAGTGGAGGCCGGTTCTCTGGATACTTTCAAGAGAGAGCTAGATAGGGCTCTTAAAGATAATGTAGTCAGGGGATATGAGGAGAAGGCAGGAACGGGTTACTGATGGGGGATGATCAGCCATGATCACATTGAATGGCGGTGCTGGCTCGAAGGGCCGAATGGCCTACTCCTGCACCTATTGTCTATTTCTATTGTCTATAATATCAAATGATTTTTATGTATATTCTGATTTATGGACACAATCATCTATCGGACATCTGTAAAAATTGAAGCCGTCCGTCACTCAGGGATGGCATGTATGTTGTTTTCACTGCAATTTGTCCCCACGCTTCACAGAGGTCTGAATTTGAGTACCTCTGATTATGTCACCAATCCTGCCATAGAACAGACCTGGCCTTCACGCTTAGAACTTCTTGTAAGGGACCCCAACAGCACTGCAGTTCATATTCATTGGGAACAAAGGGTTGATAACAAAAACTGCTCAGTTTCTTGCAGCTTCATTGATGGAGCACCAAGGGCACATTAAAATTCAAGTGATAATCTTCAAGCTGTAACACATTCTGAACAATGTCTTTTTTACCATAACTTCACATCAACTCTGATACTAGCCTCATGAAGAACACATCATTCCAAAATATCAGGTGGGCACAATATTGCAATGTTATGGTGTGAAATAATTACAACTTCAAGCAATGATATGGTATCTCCAAAACAATAGGAGTTTTATCCGTAAAGTTTAGTAGCTTATTTAAAGGTGCTCTGGCGCTAATTTTATATTCTTTCTCAAGATGTTGGTATCATCGGCATTGATTTCTCAACACCAAATGCACATAATTATTCAGTGTGTTGGATATTTGAGAGGGCATTTTAGAGTGAACAACATTTTAGTTTAGTTCAGTTTCGATTAGAGATACAGCATAGTAACAGGCCCTTCGGCCCACCGAGTCCGCACCAACCAGCGATCCCCGCATATTAACACAATCCTACACACACTCGGGACAATTTCTTTTTACATTTACCCAAATCAATTTACCTACATACCTGTACGTCTTTGGAGTGTGGGAGAAAACCGAAGATATCAGAGAAATTCCATGCAGTCACGGGGAGAATGTACAAACTCCGTACAGACAGCACACATAGTCGGGATTGAGCCCCGGTCTTTGGCGCTGCAGGTGCTGTAAGGCAGCAACTCTACCGCTACGCCACCGTGCCAAGTGTGGGAGGAAACCCAAGCACCCAGAGGAAACCCACGCGGTTCTGTGCGACTGGAGTCACACATGGGTCGCAAGCCGAAACATCACTTATTCCTTTTCTCCAGAAATGCTGCCTGACCCGCTGAGTTACTCCAGCATTTTGTGTCTGTCTTTGGAGTCACACATTGTGCCGGTCAGAGGGGGAAGAGTGCATTTCTTTTTTTTAAATAATTGATTCTTGATTAGTACAGGTATCAGAGGTTATGGGGAGATGGCAGAAGAATGGGATTAGGAGGGAGAGATATATCAGTCATGATTGAATGGCAGAGTAGACTTGATGGGCAGAATGGCCTAATTCTACTCCTATCACTTATGATCTTATGACTTTCTGATATAGACCATTATTTGGGTCTTTACCACTGTCTGGCAGTTTAATGGTCATCTTAGCAGAGATCAGCTTTTATTTTACTTTCAGAAAGTTTAAAACGGAATTAAAAACCTTACTTTAGTTTAGTTTAAAGATACAGTCTGAAAATTGGCCATTCGACCCGAGTCCACGCCAACCAATGATGGCCCATACACTAGTTTTATCCTACACACTAGGGACATTTCACAGAAGCCAATTAAAATATGCTGCACATCTTTGGAATGTGTGACAATTTTACTTTCAAAGCCAATTAACCTACAAATCTGTACATCTTTGGAGTGTGGGAGGAAACCAGAGCACCCAGAGAAAACCCACACAGTTATAGGGAGAACGTGCAATCTCCATACAGACAGTACCCATAATCAGGATCAAACTCACATGTCTGGCACTGTAAGGCAGCAACTTCACCACTGCACCAATGTGCCACCTTAATCTTGAACTACCATTGTTGATTTAGCAGTGATTTACCTGAATCAGTAGCCCCACTTTGTGTTTAACTTATCAAATTCATTACAGTGTTCCCATAAATGTTAAAAACACCAAGTTCATTAATATTCAATTTTACAATTTAACCTTTAAACTGTGGAAGTTTGTTTGTTGATTGTGTGGTGATTTTTTTTACAGAAGGTTAGTAGTTGTGCACCAGTCCCATTTTAAACATTTCTTATTGTACCCTGGCTACAAACTGTTATCAGATTGACCCGTGCCCTAACACAAACACAGCCACTATCAGGAACAGACAGACTATTTTCTGGCAACAATGTTACAAGACAAAAATAAACACAATGTGCTTGGAATATTAACAAACACAAAACATTGTGACACATTCCAATATTTACTTCCGCTGAGATTTCATACTGAATTGGAGAAAACAGTTTAACTGAGTTGTGTCACCTCAACCTCAAAGTGGTGACAGTTATTTTAATGATTCTGCTTCACCTTGTACAGCCAAAATGACCATTTATGGAGCTGAAACCAACCTGCCATACAAGCCCATTACATTTTTTTGCAGTGATAAGGCAGGCCCCAGTCAGGAAGTCATGAGAGGGCAGGAAGGAACTTCTATCGGACCTGCCAAGGGAGCAGCAGGGTTTGGGAACCCAAAATTCTCCTTTGCTTTTAGACTAATCATTAGGCCTTGAAATCTGAGATTTTGGTGAGTAAAACCTGAGGAGAGCTGGCAGGAAGGCTTTGTCACAAGTAAACAATTCAATTATTACATTGGGGGGTATGACTTTTACCGAAGGAGGGGAAAACAAAAACTCTGTAAAAGCTCGAGGCACTTGTTGTGGGACGTAAGCCGACAGTAATTCAGAATGATCCTGGACTCTGTGGAGGAAACAGCTGTAATACCAAATGTGAAATACTTGGTTGCAGCTGAGGAGGGGGGGGGGGGGGGGGGGGGGGGGGGGGGGGCTGCGCTCATTCTTGATGGCAAGCTTCCAAATGTCACCTGTTTCCCAGCCCTGAACATGATGGAAGGAACTGAAGTGCCAGTTGGTGCTAAAGTAAAACAATCCTGGTAGTTTCTTAATGGTCTCGACCCTGGCCCATGCATCATAATGGAAATAATACCAAAGTATTGGGGAAACAGAGAGCTAAAGTAGGGGGCAGCACTCCTTACACTCACTGTCCCACTGATTATTATTGGATACAGTATCTATCCGAATTTGGCACTAAGTCAAAATTAGGAGGGAAGTTCTTAATGTCAATTTAGAGTCTCTTATGTGCAGATTAAAAAAAGCTTGGGGTTAAAGGGAAATAAAATAAAATTATATTCAATTAAACTATAATCCTGAATTGCCAGCACATCCTCACCAGATTTTCATTCATTCATTCAAAGGTGATATTGATTTAATTGTGTAGGAAGAAATTGCACAAAAAAGCTGGAGTAACTCAGCGGGTCTGGCAGCAACTTTGAAGAAAAGGAAAAGGTGATGTTTCAAGTCAAGACCCTTCTTCATGCCTTTCATCTTCAGGCTGAAGAAGGATCTCGACCTGAAACGTCACCTATTCCTTTTCTCCAGAGTTGCTGCCCGATCTGCTGATTAATCCAGCTTTTTTTAGTCTATCTTTGATTTAATTTATGTTTGCGTGTTCCAAAGTACTATTTTACTCTTCTTGACTGCCTGTCTCTTGTCCAAGTCATTTTATCATCTATGTGCATTAGAAAGCCAAGATTTTGGATCTGGGAGGTGAAGGCATATAGGAGCAAGTTGCAGGGAATAAATAATTTCTGTCCTTTTTCCACTTTGTGCTACATAAAGTTTGAGGGGGAGGGGAATAAGTCTGTAGAGAATTTAACTTTTCTTCTCTGCTAAAGATGTCAGACTATGATTCCAGAATACTTGATCATACTTCTGATATTCCACCAAGTAGCCATTCCACATTTGTGAAGCAGTGAATGTCCAAAGGTGATTTAAGTGTCATACCAGTCAGACACGGTCAGATTTTATTCAAACAGTAGCAGGTGAGTTCATTTTCCAGTCAGTTTCCAGAAGTATAGTTGATATTTTATTTCCTTCCTTCAGATTTGGATGGGTCGTGGCTTAAAGAAGAACATGCAGGTATTGGTATAGGAAAGAACTGCAGATGCTGGCAATTCCCGACTTGCTGGTTATGCAACACCTGTCCTTATACCCTCTCCCCCGACTCCACCCAGGTTCCCCGACAGTTCTTTCAATTGAGGCAGAAGTACTCAATTGAATCAACTGGTCCATAGTCCAGTTGATCAAGATCCATGTTTGAATCTTAAATAACCTTCTTCCCTGCACACTAAACCACCAATTTTAGTTTTGAAACCTGATAAATAGCTCAGTGTTCCAAAGGCTGAGCCTGTCCATTAAAGTTGTCAGTCTAAAAATTACACACAGTGCTGGAATTACACAGCAGGTGAGGAGGCAGCCTGAAGAAGGGTCCTGAACTGAAACCATATATCCATCTATGTTCTCCAGATATTCTGCCTCACCCGCTGAGTTACTCCAGCACTTTGTATTTTGATTAAAACTTTATGGGCCTGTCCCACTTGTGCGACTTTTTCGGGGACTGCCGGCATCCATCATAGGTCGTCACAGGTCGCAGAAAACTTTCAACTTTGAAAATCCAGCGGCGACCAGAACAAGGTACGACTCTTTGGGCGACTACTCACGACCATACGGCTTCACCCCGCGACATGTCGCCAGGATGTCGCCTGTATGTTCATGAGTAGTCTCCTCAGTCGCCCAAAGAGTTGTAGCGTCTTTCTGGTCGCCGCTCAATTTTCAGCATGTTGCAAATTTTCACCGACCTGCAACGACCTATGACAGGTGCCGGAAGTCGCCGAAAACGTCACATAAGTGGGACAGGCCCATTAAACAGCTTCAGCATGCTCTGATATTGATGTTTACAGAATTACATTCTCTGCCCACTGTAGGATCAAAATAATTAACTTTAAAAAATGAAAAATCTGTAAATGCTGCAGTCTGAAATTAAAAAACAGTATAGTCAGGCCACTTCTGTGGTGCAAAAATTGTGTAAACATTTGAGTCTGACAAAGGGTTTGTAAACTGAAATGTTTCTTTTTCCACAGATGCTGCCTGATTTGCTAAATGTTTTCAGCATTTTCTGCTGAATTGATTATTTGAATTTTGAATGATCTTCACACCATTTCCCTCATTGATCTGTGCTAATGATTCAAAATTTCTTCTTAGGCCCCCTTCGGTCGTGGCTGACCATAGGTGTCTCCAGGGTGCTATTCCCTATATGGAGGATGCCTGTGTGTGACTTTATTTAACGTGGGGAGACTGGTGCACAGACAGCCACCCCACGGTCCTTGACAGATCTGGGTCAGGATCCAGTGGCTTGGAGTCCAAGACGACCGGAGACCCTTTTCTGCTGCAGCCTCCATCCGCCTTGCCAGCCGTTGTGACGCTCCACTAAGGTCAGCCATCGTCCTCCGCCTGTTCCACCGTTGAGGTCTTGGTTGGATTGCTTTTTGTTAGAGACCTTCCCCTCGAACTTACCGCCATGGGTGGCCCTACCAGGAGCATAGCTCCAGACGGCATCCCTCTCAGGATCTCAGGTCCAAACAAGCTTCTCCACCATGACAAGGTGACAATCCACAGAGAAGTGATACAAAATAGGACCTGTAAATCCCATGGTATGTGGTTTAATATGCTTTACTTTTGTGAAGTACTTGATGAGACCATATTCCGAAGTTCCTTTGCAAACTTCCTGTTCTGATTCAACAATAGGAGCTAGCCTTCATTTCATTTCTGTTTAACATGAGTCCAATCTATTCACACATAATCCTGTAAAATATATTGCCAAGTATAAAAATCCACCCGTCTCCTCCCTCCCACTCCACCCCCGCACCTTCCTTCTCCAGCCAGGCTGGTTCCGTGGATAAAGAAAATCGGGTTTCCTTGGTTTAGCTTGGAAGCTTTGAGTTTCTTTTCCCAGGGGAAAGAAATTGGAACCAGTACAATTTTTTTTCCATTTCAGTGAGGAAAATTATGAACCAGCATTCTTGCTGGTATTTAATGTTGTTGAATCTAGTGGATCCAAAGGGAACCATTGACATTCAGACATTCAAGCAGAAACAAGTCCCATGTACACACAGCAAGACTGGGATCTACTGACAGGTTCATGAGACCCCTCTGCCACGGAATCTAAAACAGTACGGATTTCAAAGGAGATTCAAGACCTGCTGATTAGGAGGCAAAGGGAAGTTACGCTTTTTTTGTTGTTAATTATTTGCATTAGTTGATTTTTTTAAAATAATTTAGTTTAGGTCAGTTTAGTTTAGAGATACAACGCGGAAACAGGCCCTTCGTCCCATCGGGACCGTGCCGACCAGCGATCCCTGCATGCTAACACTATCAGGTCCAGCACGTTCTGTTGAGATCTGATGCTCTTCAATAAGCCTGAACCAGGCTGAATCGAGTAGGAAGGAACAGCCGATGCTGGTTCACACCGAAGACAGACTCAAAAAGCTGGAGTAACTCAGCGGGTCAGGTAACAACTCTAGAGAAAAGAATAGGTGACGTTTCAGGTCGAGACCCTTCTTCAGACCTGAGTTACTCCAGCTTTTTGTGTCTATCTCTGGACTGAAGTGAGACCAAGGGAATTCTATCCTTGTTTTGTTTGGGGAAAGAGGGAGAAAAAGGTTCCATATGTTCCATCTGGGAGGAAGTGGGTCCTAATATAAACCCACTGACTCCCCCAGTTACCTGGTCTGCACCTCCTCCCACCTTGCCTCTTGGAAAGAAGCCACCCCCTACTCCCAGTTTCTCCTTCTCTGCTGCATCTACCTCCGAGATGAGGCTTTCGACTCCAGGACATCCGAGATGTCCTCTTTCTTTAGTAAACAATACAATACAATACAATATTTATTCCATGTCATTCGAACCTCAGTGAGGCTCAAACAAAACTCCGTTTCCACAGCCATACAAACAAAACAATTCCTACAAGACACACAAACAATTCAATTTACACAAACATCCATCACAGTGAATCTCCTCCTCGCTGTGATGGACGGCAAAGTCTTTTCACTCCCCTGCACCATTTCTCTCCCAAGCCTCCTCTGGATCCTGTAGTTCACCCCTCAGTGGGTTTGTCAAAGAACTGCTGTACGTGGCTGCAGCCTGCTGCAGTGGGGACTTGTCACTTCAGTAGACTATGTAACACAGAATTTCCTGCCTCTGGTTTGCTGCAGTTTGCGACAGAAAACATTACTGTGGTCTGCACTTCAGAAAGCAGGTAACCAAAGCCATTTTGCCAGGGCTTTGCTATGAGAAGGGTCTCAACTAGAAATGTCACCCGTTCCCTCTATCCAGAGATGCTGCCTGTCCCGCTGTGTTACTCTATCATTTTGTGTCTATCTTCTATTCCATACATTATCATTCATGATTCTGTGAAAAGTCAAGAGGAAAGACCTCATAACCTTCTGCTTGTTGCTGGCTTTCTTCACGTGCACACAACACTGTGGCATCAGAACATATTTGGCAGCTAAGAAGGTAACTCTCAATCAATGTAAGTGACTGGCCAGACACTAGAATACCTGTCACATCAGTCGAACGTTACACAAGTGGACCTTCTATTTGAATGGTTGTTCAATCATTCTGCCATGGGAAAGACAATGAAACCTGATTCCTGCCAAAAACATCATCCATCACCTTTCTCAATACAGTGGTGCACTGCTGATTGATCGCATTCATGTTGCCAGAAGCCACATGCAAACATGCAGTCACTTAAACATTGAAACGAAGATTGGTGGTTGACAAAACTATATCCTGGGTGAAACAATGAGGGTTCTAAACATTATGCAAATCTTATTTACTCTACTTAGTGAAACATATGGCCATTTAAACATATGTGGTAAGGGATCAGATTTTTGTCTAGAAATTAAGAAAAAAATCACTGGTTTATCTGAAGAATGGTTAATCCAGGCTGACAGTAAACCACCAGACTGTGTAAGGATGAAAATGTACTCATGGCCTCGTTTATGCTTTCTCGTCTCTCTAGGCACTGTACTGATCCCTTGGCCCCAAATGCTTTCCGGAGAAGGAAGCTGGGCTGAAATTCTATAGGGAGTTCAAAGCTTAACCGTTCTTTCTTTCATTCTTAGTGAATTCAAGGAAATTAGCTCAGTTCAGTATCCAAATAATCGACAGTAAGGTGGCGCAGGTGTAGCTTTGCTACCCTACAGTGCCAGAGACCCAGGTTCAATCCTGACTTTGGGTGCTTGTATGTACGTAATTTGTACGTTCTCCCCGTGACATGCGTGGGTTTTCTCTGGGATCTCTGGTTCCTCCCACACTGCAAAGCCATACAGGTTTGGAGGATGGATTTGGTTTGTTGGATTCTTGGGAGGTGGTCTTGGAGGGGAGGATGCTCCTCAAACTGCAGAGCATCCTGGACAATACAGCTCACCCCGTCCATGACACACTGGTCAACCTGAGGAGTACCTTCAACCTCAGACTGGTTCCACCAAGATGCAGGACAGAACGCCACAGGAGATCCTTCTTCCCTGCAGCTATCAAACTGCACAACTCCTCCTCCTTCTGTCGTGGGATAGACTGAGACTGAGACTGACCCCCCCCCACCTCCTCAATCTTTGCACATCCTCAAAGCATTACCACTCGTCACTTGATATTCATGTTTCATGTATTTTGTGTTTTTATGACTGATGGCAAATTAATTTATCTCCTGGTACAAATAAAGTTCTATTGTATCGTATTGTATCATAGGCTACAGGTTTGTAGGCTAATTGACTTGATATCCCAATTGAATCCCTATTGTGTGCAGGATAGTGTTGGTGTGTCGAGGTGGTTGGTCAACGTGGACTCGGTAGGCCCAAGTGCGTGTTTCTGTGCTGTATCTCTACTAAAAAACTAAATAAACAGTCAACAAATGCAAGTAATTATTTTCTTCATTAAAATCCTATTCGAACGCTTTGGAAGAATTTGAAACATGATCACTACCTGTGACTTCTATATGCAGACTAAACTATAGAGTGTCCTTTGCACCTTATAGGTGTTGTTATGTATCTCAGCCTGGAGACACTTTAGGATTCCATTGCTTTGGAACTGACAGAGAAAAAAGCAACTGGCAAAACATGGGCTTCCATCTCAGGGTCTCACTAGAGTTACGCACCATTCCCCAGTGTTACAATGTTTCAACATGTGGAAGATTTAAGGGCCTGTCCCACTTAGGCGATTTTTTCGGCGACAGACGGAAAATAGGCTGTCGCCACATGGTCGCGGAGTGACGCCTATATTGTCGTGACTTGTCTCCTCAAATGTTGTAACATTTTTCATGTCGCCGCTGGATTTTGAAAACCTTTGAAAACCTTTTGACGACAGTGGGCTTGACGTTGCCTGTCTTCTTCTGTCATAGGTGCTGTCACAGGCAGTCCTAGGTTGTCACCAGGATGACGCCAGATGACGTTGGTTGTCGCCGGGTGCTGACTTTGGTGAATTCCATTAGCGACTACCTACGTCAACCTGCGTCAATCGGCAACAGGTACCGGCGACCGAATTGTCTTCAGTTGCCATCGCCAGATTCGTTGCTTGTTGTAGCTTGACATAGGTTGACTTTGGTTGTTGTAGGTTGTCTCCTGTGTGGTCATAGGTTGTCGTAGGTGTGGTCGTAGGTGGACGTCCTAAGTCGCGACGGTTGGGTCGCCGGTTGGCGGTAGCTTGTCGTAGCTTGACATCGACTAGGTGATAGGTTGTCGTAGACATTGTCCAGTTGCCACTTTTTCGGCTACCTGCTACGACTGTGACAGTCGCCGTCAGTCGACGAAATAATCGCCTCTGATATGATTTCTGATATATTCTATTCCACATAGATAGATTTTTTTTTTTAAATACCATTGTTTACAGTTATCAAATTCTATGTCAAGTTGTGCAGCATGTAAAGTGTACCTAATTTAGCCAATTAAATTCAGAAAATGGTTTTTTGATTTATTTCAACTTAACATGCACTAATTTATCTTTAATTAACCAATTACAGCAGGACATTCCTGCCACACGTACCAAACCCGGCCATTTAAAAGAAAGATAGCTTTAGGATCAGCTATGGCTCAACTGTTAAACACTTAACAATGTGATCTAAAATTTGACTGACTTGAAATAGCAAGGATGTTTAAGAAGGAACTTCAGATGCTGGAAAACCGGAGGTAGACAATAATGTAGAGAAACTCAGTGGGTGAGGCAGCATCTATGGAGCAAAGGAAATAGGCAAGGTTTCGGGTTGAGACCCTTCTTCAGACTGATGTGGGGGGGGGGGGGGGCGGGAAGAAAAAAGGAAGAGGTGGAGACAGTGGGCTGAGGGAGAGCTGAGAAGGGGAGGAGAAAGTAGGGACTACCTGAAATTAGAGAAGTCAATGTTCATACCGCTGGGGTGCAAACTGCCCAAGCAAAATATGAGGTGCTGCTCCTCCAATTTACGGTGCTCCTCACTCTGGCCATGGAGGAGGCCCAGGCCAGAAAGGTCGGATTCGGAATGTGAGGGGGAGTTGAAGTGCTCAGCATTGTTATGGACAAGGAAATTAAATGACTTTAAGCAGTCCAATTATTGACCTGGTACTGCACTTAACTCCCCGGCATTCCTCTTTAAATGGTAAGATTAAAGGGGCTGTCCCACTGCTGCGACCTAATCCATGAGTTCAGAAGAGTTTTCCCTCAACTCATACTCACAGCATGGTCGACACGAGATCCTAGGATGTCTTTGTAACTCTCCTTCATGCTCGAGAGTAGTCCCCTCATACTTGAGGCCACAGCAAGGTCACGGCGTATTTTTCAACATGCTGAAAAATGGCCGCAAGTAAAAAAAGGACGCCATGGAAAAATCAATATTTTTTTTACTCGTAGGTTTAGTCGAGGTAGGTCGTAGTAGGTCGGCATGTTATTCGTAGGTAATCGAGGGAAGTCAAAGGTAATCAAAGGGAGTCGAAGGTAGTCGTAGATAGTCTTCAACATAGTCGAAGGGAGGTCGAAGGAGATCGAAGGAGGTCGTCTTCACTCTCCACTATTCGGTGTCGAATTTTCCCGAAGCTAGTCGAAGCTAGTCATCAACATTGTCGAAGGAGGTCGAAGGAGGTCTTCCACTTAATCGAAGGAGGTATTCAACATGACACTTTTTCAAACTCTCCTAAACTCTTCTAAACTCACCAATTAGGTCGCCGCAGTGGGACAGCCCCAACTACAAAATCCAGCTCAATCTCTGAGCAATAAATTGGAAAATATGCTTCAGAGACCTACATAGTTTAGTTTAGTTTATTATCATGAGTACCGAGGTACAGCGAAAAGCTTTTTGTTGCGTGCTAACCAGTCAGCAGACAGACAATACACGATTACAATCTATCCATTTACAGTGTAATCTGTTTTCCATAATCCATTTTCATCCATACCGGGTGGCTCTGTATGGTAGCCGGACGTGGCGCCGACGGACGAGAAGCTGAAGCAAAGAAGTGAATGGAAATGAGGCTGAAACGCCAATAAACCGAAAGAGTACGAAGACGAAACGCCTACCAACCGAAAGGATGGGATGCCTAAATGGAAACTAACAGAAAGGGCGGGAAGCCTAAAAGCCAACGAACCGAAAAGCTGCATTGCCTAAAAGCAAACATACCGAATGGCTGCTCTGTCGAAACGCCATCTACCTGAAAGGCGGCGTCGCCTACAAGCCAAAGGACCGACTGCCGCTCAACAGTAAAGTCCAATAACGGACATGACAATGCCGGAGGGGCAGGGCTTGTCAGCGATTGATCCAGACCCCCGCGTCCATCACATCACTGTGAAGGGATGAACATTGTCCCACACCTCCGCTCCACTCGACCCGCAGCCTGCGGAGAGTGGCCGTGGGAGAGTGGGGGCTGTCCCGAGTGATGCGCACCTTCGGCCGCTTACAACTTGGTGCTTGGGTTCAGATTGCCCAGTCACCTATGGCTTGTGTAGGAAAATAAACCCCACGCTCCCGTCTCCCCCTTCTCTCTCCCTTCCTCCCTCTCCCCCCTCTCTCTCTCTGCGGGCTGCGGGCTGCGGGTCGGGTGGAGCGGAAGTGTGGGACAACGTTCATCCCCTCTCTCTCTCACTTCTCTCTCCCCCTTCTCTCTTTCCTCTCTTCTCTCTCTCCTCCTCTCTCTCCACTCTTCTCTCTCACCTCCTCTCTCTCCTCCTCTCTCCCCTCTTCTCTCTCTCCTCTTCTCTCTCTCCTCCTCTCTCTCTCCCCCTCTCTCTCTCCCCCTCTCTCCCTCCATTCTCTCTCCCCTTCTCTCTCCTCCTCTCTCTTCTCCTCTTCTCTCTCCCCCCTCTCTCTCCCTTCTCTCTGTCCCCCTTCTCTCTCTCTCCCCCCCTCTCTCCCTTATCTCTCTCCCCTTCTCTCTCTCCCCTTCTCTTTCTCTCCCCCTTCTCTCTCTCCTCACTCCCCTTCTCTCTTTCTCTCCCCCCTCTCTCTCTCCTCCACTTCTCTCTCTCCTCCTCTCTCCCCCCTCTTCTCTCTCACCTCTTCTCTCTCTCCTCTCTCTCCCCCCCTCTCTCTCTCCCTCCCTTCTCTCTCTACCCCTTCTCTTCTCCTCCCCTCTCCCCCCCCTCTCTCTCCCTTCTCTCTCCCCACGCTTTCTCCCCTTCTCTCTTACAAAATTGCCTGTTGTGACAGAAATATTAATAAACACCCAGACTGCATTGAAAATTCAAAAATGTGATATTCTCAAGATCAGAACTTTAATATTATTGTCCGTAACATATAGGTAAATAAATTACAATTTATTTCTTTTAAAATCCTTTTATTATTTTTTTTCAAAAGCAAAAACAAGAGAACAAAAAAATAATGATAAACATAACAATGATATTGATACATAGGGATCAGGGTTACATCAATAACAGGTATTGTTATTGGAGGAACAGCACCTCATATTCCGTCTGGGGTCCTTGCGTCCTTATGGCATTAACATTGAATTCTCCCAATTTGGCTAGCCCGTGCTGTCTCCTCCCCTTCCTTAACCCTCTAGCTGTCTCCTCCCACCCTCCCATCCGCCCGCCCTCCGGCTCCTCCTCCTCCTCCCCTTTTCCTTCTTTCTTTCCCCACCCCCCATCAGTCTGAAGAAGAGTTTCGGCCCGAAACGTCGCCTATTTCCTTCGCTCCATAGATGCTGCTGCACCCGCTGAGTTTCCCCAGCAATTGTGTGTACCTTCGATATTCCAGCATCTGCAGTTCCCTTTTGAACACCTAACCTAAATATGTCCAGTGTCAAAATACACATTGAATATAGACCTCCCGGTCTCTATGTAAATAAAGTTAACTGTTTAAAAGAGCTTATATGCATAAAAACAAAAAGATAAAAAGAAAAAAAAAGAAAAAAAGAGAAAAAACAAACAAACAAAACCCCCCTAAACTGAAAAAAAAAACAGAATCTGGGCTGCAAAGAATTTCAACAATTTTAGTCCATGTTTGTCCAAGTCCGTTCCACCGTGTAAAGGTAAAATAATTATTATAACAGTTGGAGAGAGGACAATTTATGTCATATGAAAATATCGTTTCAGAGTGCCAATGGAGTGTGGTCGGAAGATTAGAATCTTTCCATTTAAATAAAATAGATCTTCTAGCAATTAATGTGGTAAAAGCAATCAGCCGATTGGGCTAAAATGGGACAGATGAATAGAATCTACAGAATAGAATAAAACTACAGAAATAGTATCAAAAATGTATTTCCAATATTTTTCCAAAAGTGGGCAGGACCAAAAAATATGAGTCAGTGAGGCCACTTCAGAATTACATCTGTCACAGGTAGGATTTATATGACCATAAAAATGAGCTAACTTATCTTTTGACATATGAGCTCTGTGAACCACCTTGAATTGTATCAAAGCGTGTCTTGCACACATTGAGGAAGCATTAACTAATTGAAGAATCTTCTCCCATTTCTCTATAGATAGAGAAATTTGAAGTTATTTTTCCCAGTCATTCTTAATTTTATCAAATGTATTTTTTTTTAATTTTAAAATCAACTCATAAATAGTCGTTATTAAGCCCTTCTGATAAGGGTTCAAATGTAATTTTTTTCCAAGATTTTGGTTTGATGTGGTATCGGAAAAAAGGGTAGAGTAGCCCTCAAAAAATGTCTAATTTGTAAATATCTAAAGAAATGTGAGTTAGGCAAATTATATTTATTGGAGAGTTGTTCAAAAGACATGAAACAACCATCCAAAAACAAATCACGAAAAGCTACTAATCCCTTCCTCTTCCATAACAGAAAGGCTTGATCAGTACTAGAAGGTTGGAAGAAAAAATTAGATATGATAGGAATCATTCAATCCAAAAAACTTATGAAATTGAAACCATATTCAGAGTGTATGTCTTATTATTGGGTTAGTCGTATAATTATTAATCTCGTAATTATAAAAGGTAACGAGGCCCCTAGAATAGAAGCCAATGATAGCCTTTGCATAGGTAAGATAAACATTTTAATAGCATTGATTCAGCCTATTTGAAACCTGAGAGATAATTTAGTGTTCCAAAAGCTGAGCCTGTCTGTTAAATTTGTAATTCTAAAAATTACACAAAGTGCTGGAATAACTCAATGGGTCAGGAAACATCTCTGCATTGTGTAGAAACATCACCTATTCCTTTTCCCCAGAGATGCTGTCTGACCTGCTGAGTTACTCCAATCTTTTGTGTCTGATATCTCTACATTGGTGCAATTAGTGTGCCTTAAAATCTGCTGTAGGTAAGAATGTCATTGTACTGATGCTGGTGCATGTGACAATTCAACACTTTTGACACAACTGGAAAACAGGTTGTGAGCCTTCAGTCCTTCACGTGCTTCTCCGCTGGGATGCTGCTGAAAGAGCTGCAATTTAACATCTCATCCAAAAGATGGCATTTCCATCAGTGGATGTGTGAGCCTAATTACATGCTGAAGCACCTTGAGAGGATCTGGAATTAACAAATTGCTGACTAGAAGGTCAAGGTGCTAGACTGAGACACTTTATTTCCCGTGATGCTGAGAGGGAGATTTAGTTTGCACTTGAATACTACAAACAAGGATCTTGAAGAACTTTGTAGGAAGGAACTGCAGATGCTGGTTTAAACCAAAGATATACACAAAATGCTGCAGTAATTCGGTAGGACAGGCAGCATCTCTGGAGAGAAGGAACGGGTGACGTTTTGGGTTGAGACCCTTCTTCAGTCTGGCTTTATTTGGCATCATGGAACGTGAGTGCAGACCAACATTTAGGAAATTAATCGGAGAATTGCATGTACAATTGTAAATTGTCCATAAAAGGAACACATTTATTGGCCTGTGTGTCCCACTGAGTTAATCCAGCATTTTGTCCATAAAAGGAACACATTTATTGGCCTGAATTGCCATTTTAAATTCAGTTTTTAACAATTTGTAACCACTTTGCGAAATTCAGCATAAGCTGGTTGGTGAAAAGTTCCTTTGAGTCTAAAGAAGGGACTCGACCCGAAACGTCACCCATTCCTTCTCTGTAGAGATGCTGCCTGTCCCACTGAGTTAATCCAGCATTTTGTGTCTATCTCATGGTGAAAAGCATAATTATGCTCAGCTATCTAAGATGTTATTCCCAGTTGATAATATTTTGCTTCACATCCAGTGAAGAGAACAAGATAATACTTTTATCAGGAGATACAAGGAATTGCAGATGCTGGCTTGTATAAAATGGCACAAAGTGCTGGAGTAACTCAGTGGGTCTGGCAGCTTTTACCAGCATCAGCACTATTCACATAGTATACAGTGATATTCTCAGCATATTTTGAATGGACAGGCATTAGCCATTCAGAAATAATCAGGATTTACATTAAAGAAAATTCAAACCTTTTGTCTCAAAAGGTGACTTGGTTGGAGCCAAGAAGTAGCTTGACAAAGATCCCTATCTGAGAGATAGCAATATCCTTATGGGCTTTATCCCAAAAATAGCAGGTAGCTGCTTTAAAAAGACTGAAATGCAGGGAGTTTTCCAGATGTGGTGGCAAAATTAATATCACAGGAGCTGGCTACCCATTTATCTTCTTACTGTGCGCAGGATATTTTAGTGAACAAATAGTTTCCATGTCTTTCAAAACAACAAGTGTGCTCAAAGGTCAAAGTTGCTTGGACGTTTCTCAGAAACAAGGAAATGAGTAAAAATATTTATTTAAAACAGTCTTCTTTGGCCAGGTTTTAGTCAACAGAGCTAATTCCTTTTTTTATGAATCAGTATCAAACATTCATTTAATACGCAAAGATAGACACAAAATGCTGGAGTAACTCAGCGGGACAGGCAGCATCTCTGGAGAGAAGGAATGGACCTGTGTACATGTTACTGGCCCTATTTTGTTTGATAAATGCAAATAAATTGTTCTGAAATGCAGCTTCAATCAAAAAAGCACAGCAGAGCAGATCATTGCAGGCACCTCAAAGTATTAGCACAAGATCCAAAAAGATCATTAGTGCCCTCTAGCTAGAGATAAATAAACTAGCTAGTGTTCCATACCCTAATTATCTTCTGACTAAGAAAGGATTTGCAGTGTCTGCACTGTTTCCCACAATCAAATGGCCAATTGGCATTCATTTCCCATGCTCAGCTACAATGAATGATCACTTGGAGCAGGCATCTGAGTCATGAGATCCATTTTTCTCATAGACCATATATTTTCCTGTCATCCACTGGAGTCCATCCATTTAATGAGTGAAAGACTAAATTATTTCTAATCCTGTAAACGAAATTGCAGGACATTAATAGAATCAAGGAACTACATGATTCTGAGCCCTTAAGCCAGGGAAGGAAATAGAAGTGAAAAGAAGCAGAAAACATGGCAAAGACATTCTTCAACAAAGCAATGAAATTATGAAAATTCAACATAGGAACGTGGCTCGTAAATCTGGAAGTTCAATTCAAAATTTCAGAAGATAGACACTAAAAGCTGGAGTAACTCAGCGGGACAGGCAGCATCTCTGGAGAGAAGGAAAGGGTGACAATTCGGGTTGAGACCCTTCTTCAGACTGGCAGAAAATTATCTGGTAGCCAGTTATGAGTGTTTGAATTAAGAATGTCCCGGTTTCTTCCCAACAACCATCAAACTATTGAGCACTACGAACTCCAACTAAACTCTGAACTACAAACTGTCCACGTTGCACCAGTGCCTTTGGGCTTTGTTTTGTTTTTGCATAAAATTGTTTTTTTTATTGATTGAACTTCTTTTTTTGTTTATTATATTATTTATTGTGTATTGTGTTTACAAACCTGTTACGGAGAAGGGCAGCGGAGAAGGGCAGCGGAGAAGGCATCAAGATGGCTCTGGATCAGGATAGGAGGTCCATGGGGAGGAGCGAATGCCACCTGAACACAAGTCGTGGTCTGATCAACCACGGCTGGGTCGCCTGGGTGAGGGTGTCTGATGTTGAAAGACCCGAAACACCCAATGACCCTAGGTTACATCACTGATGATGTGTTCAAGAAGGAACTGCAGATGCTGGAAGATCGAAGGTACACAAAAATGCTGGAGAAACTCAGCGGGTGCAGCAGCATCTATAGAGCGAAGGAAATAGGCGACGTTTTGGGCCGAAACCCTTCTTCAGACTGATGGGGGGTGGGGGGGAGAAGGAAGGAAAAAGGGAGGAGGAGGAGCCCGAGGGCGGGGGGATGGGAGGAGACAGCTCGAGGGTTAAGGAAGGGGAGGAGACAGCAAGGGCTAGCAAAACTGGGAGAATTCAACGTTCATGCCATCCGGACGCAAGCAGCCCAGGCGGAATATGAGGTGCTGTTCCTCCAATTTCCGGTGTTGCTCACTCTGGCAATGGAGGAGACCCAGGACAGAGAGGTCGGATTGGGAATGGGAGGGGGAGTTGAAGTGCTGAGCCACCGGGAGTTCAGGTAGGTTATTGCGGACTGAGCGAAGGTGTTCGGCCAAACGATCGCCCAACCTCCGCATAGTCTCCCCGATGATGTGTTCAGGAGCATCTATCGATGTATTTATATCAATTGTGTATTGTGTTTACAAACCTGTTACGCTGCTGCAAGTAAGAATTTCACAGTTCCATTTGGCACGTATGACAATAAAACACTCTTGACTCTCTTGACTCTTGATTTCCAAGTTTTCTTTGAAATTCACTTAGATAAACAAATGAAAAGATCACAAAATCATTATCAATTGGTTTTGCATTTGTAAAGCTTTTATGTTATCAATGGTGGTTATCCACAAAAGTCTGAAGAAGGATCCTGACCTGAAGCATCATCTACCAATTCCCTATCTGGATAGTTTTTTAAATTTCAAAATAGACTTTATTCAAGTAAATAAATATATACAATACAGGAACCGTGCAAAAAACTCATCCGACTTTCTCGGAGGCGATACATACAGTACATTCAATACTGTTTACCCAAATCACAATTTTACCCCACACCCTTGCCACTCATGTGGCCCACTGGCGTGGAATCCCATCCCTTATTTTGAGGGACTTCTCCACCACACCCTGCCCTGCATATCCAGCAGTGGAAGGACCTTAGACACCAAGTTTCAGTGCGTCCCTTATCACGTACTCCTGCAGTCTGCAGCGGGCCAGTCAGCAACATTCCCTGATGGACTTCTTGCTCTCCTAGGAGGTCAACAAAGCTCAGGCAGACCCAAAGACCGTCTTTCACCGAGTTGATGACCTCGATGTCAGTCGCTGAATGCGTCCCTGGGAACAGTCCATAAATCACAGAGTCCTCTGTGATGGAGCTGTTTGGAATAAATCATGACAGGGACCCTTGCAAACCTCTCCAGACTCTCTTTGCAAATCCACACTCTGTGAAGAGGTGGGCAACCATCTCCTCTCCATAGCATTCTGCCTGACCCATTGAGCTGGTTGCTCAATGCTGATATTGACACGATTATTTTCTCTTGCTGATATTGACACGATTATGTTCTCTTCGGCAATCCTTCAGGATTGAGGATGGTTTATATCCAGTCCAGGTGTTGATGAGGTCAATGTGGGACCTACATTCTATTGCACAGATGGGGCTGTATGATGGGTGATTTGTTTCTCCCTGAGATGGGCCTCCATGTGCTCCTGTTGCACAGCCTCTAGTTTGTCAGTATCATCTCATCTGCGCTCCATATTGAGTGGTCAAGGATTAGAGATTCCCAGTAATCTGTGGAATAATCTATCTCACGTTATAAAGTGAGTCAAACAAGGTGATGGCAGGGATTTTTGTATCCTCTTTAGCCACAGGTGAGGTTCATAATTTCTTGGAGCAGGATGAGGCCATTCAGCCTAATCCTGTGCTGTACAGTGCTGACTTATTTTCTACAAGTTGCATTTCAATAAGAAGATTTTGAGACATCCTTGATCTTCTCTCTGTCTTCCGGGTAATCCCTTCTCATAACAGCTCAGAAGAGATTGTTCGACATAAAATGCTGGAGTAACTCAGCGGGACAGGTGTTTCTGCGTTCTGGCCAACTTCCAGTTCATGGTTGAATGGAAACAAATTTTGGTTTAGTTTAGTTTAGAGATATAGCGCGGAAACAGGCCCTTCGGCCCACCGAGTCTGCACCGACCAGCAATCACCACACACTAGCACTATCCTGCACACCAGGGACAATTTCCAATAAACCAAACCAATTAGCCCACGGACCTGTACGTCTTTGGAGAGTGGGAAGAAACCGGAATTCCCAGAGAAAACCCACGCAGGTCACAGGGAGAAAGTACAAACTCCGTACAGACAGCACCCATAGTCATGATCAAACCCAGATCTCCGGCGCCGCCATTCCACCCAGATTTGTTTCACTTTGTAGAATACCTCTATGAATAATAAGGTTGCTGTATAAAAGGAATATAAATGAACTAAAGTCATTTCTTACTGAGCAAAAGTCTGTGGGAAACATATTGATCCCACGAATTTGTTGAATAGGAGAAAAGTTTCCAAGAGTTGGAGACTCGCATACAGACAATGCCATGGTATTTAATCCACTGCCTTCCAGCACATCATTAAATGCAGCCTATCCAATCTGTCAACAAATAAAACTTCAAAGCAGGTCACTCAAAGCTAGTTGCCCAAGTGAATTTAGTAAAGGTCACTCAGGAAGCTGCATAAATAATTCATAAATAATTACTGGAGCTGTTTGGGTACTTTAGAATTCAAACACAGTGGAAAAGCTGTCAATAGTGACATGAATAGTTGTGCGTTGGCTTGGCACCATCAGGATGAGATCATGCATAGGAATGTGACTGCTTGCACCTGCGTTTACAGAAAATAGCAAAGCAAGTAAGCATTCCTCAAAAAGACATGGAGTCACTGACGTTAAGGTGCCTTTGTAGGAATGGATCCTGTGATATTGGTAAGGGCCTGTCCCACCAGCATGCAACTGCATGCGGCAAGCACGACCAGACCGGAAGCGGGGGCCGCGCGGGGGTTGCGCGGTGGTCGAGTGATCCCCGTACAGGGCGGTCCCAACAGCATGCGACTGCATGCGGCGAGCGCGACCAAACCAGAAGAGGGGGCCACGCGGAGGTCGAGTGAGTGACGTGAAGTTCGAGCGAAGTCCGCGGGAAGTTCGCGCATGACGTACGGCGTCAAGACGCTGCGTATGCCTGTCAAGGCGGTGCGCACGGCCTCAATGCGGCTGCAGGCCGGCAGGCCGTTGCCGCGCGGAATTTATGAACACTGTCAGTTTTTCGGAGCCCCGCGCGATGTCGGGACCAGCCCCGCACAACTCCATACGGCTCCGGCGATCGAAGTGGGACCGGCCCCGCGAGGCCGTACGGCTCAAGCGACCAGGTTAGGTCGCGCTTGCAGCATGCAGTCGCATGCTCGTGGGACAGGCCCTGTAATATGCCACTGATTTCACAGGCCTATTCTCAGCTGCAAGGTGAAGGCTGAACATCTCATGCAGATGCCCTGTTACAGCAGTTACTCTGTGCGTCGATATAGAGAGTAAGACACAAAGTACTGGAGTAACCCAGCGGGTCAGGCAGCATCTCTGGTAAAGTCTGAAGAAGTGTCCCGACCCAAAACATCACCTATACATAAGTAGAAACAAGGGACTGACGATGCTGGTTTATACCACAGGTGGACAGAATGTGCTGTCTTTACTACTTGTACACCCTCCATTGCAGCCATGTACCAATCTAACTCAAATTCCAAATTTGCAGAACGTACTGTGCCGTCCTAAACCGCTGGAGGTGCCGGGGATTGAAGCCAGGACCTCATACATGCAAACCATGCACTCTACCACTGAGCTACATCTGCTCCTGTTGTCAGCTCCCAAACCTGGCCACGTATGTGTGACACAGTGGTAGAGTTGCTGCCTCACAGCGCCCGAGTTCGATCCTGACTACAGGTGCTGTCTATACAGAGTTTGCACAGTCTACTTGTGACCGCTTGGGTTTTCATGTTTGAATGTCAATTCTCATGCTTCTAGTGTCTACAGCATTCAGACCTAAGCTGTCTTGTTTCTGCCTCTCTTGACAAGAGAAATCTCTCATTCCAGGAGTTAATCCTGGAGATGCTGATTTGTACTACAGCCAGTGCTCTTCCAGGTTAAAACTCTCTTGGCTGGCACCCTTGGAACCTGACTGGTGCTGGACGACAGAAGATGATGGATATAGAAACAAAGAATTGCAGATGCTGGCTTATACCAAAGATAGGCACAAAGTGCTGGAGTAACTCAGCGGTCAGGCAGCATCTCTGAAGAAGGGTCCCAACCAGAAACGTCACCCAAGCTTTTTCTCCGGTGATGCTGCCTGGCCCACCAAGTTACTCCAGCACTTTGTGTCCATCTTTGGGACTGAGAGTCCCGACCCAAAATGTGATATATTCCTTTTCTCCAGAGATGCTGCCTGTCCCGCTGAATTACTCCAGTACTTTATGTCTATCTTTTATAGAAGATGATGTACCTCAGAAATTGCCCCATGATCATCTCCCTCTGAGCAGAAGAACTGTTCTTTGAAAGTATGGACACTCCTTGGGTTGGGATATGTAGGCTTTCCGAGAACTGTCTGTAGCCCAAAATTCCCATGTTGGAAACGATGTTGGCTGTTATCATTGTAGGCTGAAATGACAAAACTTGCAGTGGTAGGTAAAGCCCTAGCACCAGTTTAGCACAGATTTTAGTTAATTTTAGACTTCTTTACAATTGACTTAATTGGGAAAGATCTGCACTACAAGTTCAAAATGTGCCTGAACACAGGAATTGCCAGACCACCGTTTTGGTAGGATCAGTGGACTGAATGTTAGGTCCATTATTATTCATCAATAAATATTAATGATTTGGAAGAGAATATAGGTGGCATGATTAGTAAATCTCTCCAAGTTCCGATTGACACCAAAATTGCTGGTATAGTTGATAGTGAAGAAGGTTGTCTAGCGTTACAACAGGATCTGGATCAACTGGTAAAGTGGGAAATGGAATGGGCAATGAAATTCAACTCATACGTGTAAAGTGATGCTTTTTGGGATATTAAACCAGGCCAGGACATACACAGTGAATGACAGGACCTTGGGGGACTGTTATTGAATAGCAAGAACTTAGTGTACAAGTATATAATTCCCCGAAAATGGCAACACAGGTGGACAGAATGGTTAAGAAGGTGTATGGCATATTTGCCTTCATCGGCGAAGGCATTGTGTATAAGTAAATAAGTACGTTTATTGGCCAAGTATTCACATACAAGGAATTTGCCTTGGTGCTCCGCCCACAAGTAATATGACATACAGTGCCAGTTACGAATGACTCAGAAAACACTAAAACATTAATAATAATAAGACATTAATGATAAAATACCATTGATCAAGCATGTGAACCAACAAAATACCAGATCAAAGGGAGGCTACAGATTTTTGGCTGTTGAGTAGAGCAACTACTCGTGGATAAAAACTTTTTATGTCTGGCTGAGGCAGCTTTGACAGTCCGGAGTCGCCTTCCAGAGGGAAGTGATTCAAAGAGTTTGGGACCAGGGTGAGAGGGGTCAGAGATGATTTTGCTCGCTCGCTTCCTGGCCCTTGCAGTTCATCAATGGAGGGAAGGTTGCAACCAATAACCTTCTCTGCTGATCAGACGATTCGCTGCAGCCTCCAGGTGTCGTGCTTGGTGGCTGAGCCAAACCAGACCATGATGGAGAAGGTGAGAATAGACTCTACGATGGCCGTGTAGATGGCCGTAGGAAGTACATTCTCTGTTGTGCCTTTTTGACTGTGGAGTCGATGGTAGCCCCCCACTTAAGGTCCTTGGAGATGATGGTTCCCAGGAACTTAAAAGACTCCACAGATGTGACTGTGGTGTTGTTGATGGTGAGTGGGGTGAGGGGAGGGGGAGCTCTCCTCAAGTCTACAATCAATTCCACTGTCTTAAGAGCATTGAGCTCTAGGCTACCAGGACGCCAGCTGTAACACTTCCTGTCTGTAGGCAGATTCCTCCTCATCCTGGATCAGTCCAATCAGGGTTGTGTCATCCGCAAACTTGAGAAGCTTGACAGAGGTGTCTGTGGAGGTGCAGTCGTTGGTGTAGAGAGAGTAGAGGAGAGGAGAGAGTACGCAGCCTTGCGTCTATAAGAGATAGACACAAAATGCTGAAGTAACTTAGCGGGACAGGCAGCATCTCTGAAAAGGAATGGATGACATTTTGGGTCGAGACCCTTCTTCAAACTGAGTATAGGAGTTGGTATGTCATATTACAATTACACAAATCATTGTTTTGCCGCACTTGGAATACTGTGTGCAGTTCTGGTTGTTACACATTGGAAAGGTATGATTAAGCTGAAGAGAGGGTGCCGAAAATATTCACAAAAATGTGTTGCCTAGACTGAATGGCTTGAGTTATAAGGAGATTGGACTCAGACGTAGACTGTTTCCTCCAGAGCAAAGGATGCTGGGAGATGACTTTTTGTAAAATTATGAGTATCACAGATAGTATAGACAGGGAAAGACTAGCTACATGGCACAGGGTTAATGTGGGATGATAGATATTTAAAGGGGTTCTATGGGGCAATTTTTTTCATACAGAGGGTATCTGAAACGCTGCCAGATAAGAGTGTAAAGTTGGGTAGAAATTATACTTTTAAAAGATGTTCGGACAGATTTGTGACTAGGAAAGGTTTAGAGGGTAGACACAAAGTACTTGAGCAACTATCTCTCTTCGGTTTAAACCAGCATGTGCAGTTCCTTCCGAGAAAAGTTTAGAAGGTTAAGGGCCTGTCCCACTCAGGCAATTTTTCGGCAACTGCCGGCGACTGTCATATTCGTAGCAGATCGCCGAAAAAGCGGTGACTGTATCCCCCCTACGACAATGTCTACGACAACCTACCACCTAGTCGGCGTCAAGCAACGACAAGCAACCGACAACCAGCGACCCATTAGGACGTCCACCTACACCTGCGACAAACTACGACCACACAGGCGACAACCTACGTCAACCGAAGTCGGCGAAAAATGTTGAACATTTCAAAATCCAGCGGTGACCAGAAAAATGTTACGACTCTTTAGGCGACTTGAGGTGACTACTCACGACCATATAGGCGTCACCCCGCGACCATGTGGCGATAGCCTTGTTGCCTGTAGTTGCTGAAAAAAATCGCCAAAGTGGGACAAGGGCTTTATGGGTCAAACCCAGACAGGATTAGTGTACACATCTTTGTTGACATAGATGATTTGGCTCATAGGGGCTGTTTCTGTGCTTGCGATGCCATGAATCAAAATAAGTTTGATTTTCAGAGAGGGACAACTGCTGACGGTGGGGTATGCCCAACAGGCCAAGGTTTATTAGTTGATAGAGAGCAAATGATCCAAAATCAGAGATGGGTGACTGGCAAAATTGTTGACACACTTTAATTTTTCAGTTTACACTGACTTGATAAGAAATCATTTCCGTGACAAGAAGATAATGAGAATGTCATTCATCGTCTTGATAGGTGAAAGGATGCATAATAAAGTCAGCCAGCTGGCAATGTTTGGCAGCATTTGTAGGAGTAGATCTCAGTACATGAGAAGCAAAGCTTCCCACACTGGTTACAACTTCACCTGCCAGATAAGGTCAGTGTGCACTCTGGTTCCTGGCTTATCCGCAGTATTGAGCGTAACCCTTTGATTGCCCCTGCGGTGATTGCACCAGCGTCCCTCCAGCTTCTCCATTCCGAGCAGTGAAAATGTTGCCCTGTTATCAGAGCTTTGGTCTTGCTCTGCTTTATGGGAGGTTCTGGATGTGGAGCACATAGCCTCTAGCAGACACTCTTGAAGTCTTCTTCTTCTTGCATATGGCGCGTACAGCCTAAAGTTGGTCAACTTGTTCTATTTGATCATGTTTGTGCACGTTGGGTTGATTGCATTAGTCGAAACAGGGTAGACCACGTGAAGGTTGCAATCACCCACACAGTCTCTCTGAGTGTTTGACCATTTGGTGTGTGGTGCTGCTGTCCAGTCTGCTGTCGGCACTGCCAGATCGGCCAGCCACATCGATGCTGGGATTTACACCATTATACATTTCAAAATCAAAATGGTGTGTGACTTAGGGGAGAACTTGTGGAGGTAATAGACACAAAATGCTGAAGTAACTCAGCGAGTCGGCAGTATCTCTGGAAAAAAGGAATAGATAATGTTTTGGGTCATAGTCATAGAGTAATACAGTGGAAACAGGCCCTTTAGCCCAATTTTCCCACACCAGCCAACATGTCTCAGCTACATTAGTCCCACCTGCCTGTGTTTGGTCCATATCCCTCCAAACCTGTCCAATCCATGAAACCTTGGTTGTCCCAGCCTCAACTACTTCCTCTGGCAGCTTGTTCCATATACCCACCACCACCTTTTGTATGAAAATGTTACCCCTCAGATTTCTATTATATCTTTTCCCCTTAAACCTATGTCCTCTGGTCCTGGATTCACCTACTCTGGGCAATTGACTGTGCATCTACCCGATCTATTCCTCTCATGATTTTATACACCTCTATAAGATCACCCCTCATCCTCGAAAGCTCCAAGGAATAGATTTTCAGCCTACTCAACCTCTCCCTATAACTCAGACCCTCTAGTCCTGGCAACATCTTAGTAAATCTTCTCTGTACCCTATCCAGCTTGACAACATCTTTCCTATAACATGGGTGACATGGCAGCATTTTCTCCAGTGATGCTGCCTGAACCGTTGAGTTACTCCAGCATTTTGTGTCTATCTTTGGTGTACATCACCATCTGCAGGTCCTTCCTGCAAATCAATGCTACTGTTGACGTCATCGGCCAGAGTTACTGGCCAGGACATCACTAGCAGAGATGGGAGCTGCTGGAAGATGGCCAGCCCCTCGCTCCACATGGGCGATTCACAATGATCAGCTGGAGCGGAGCATTACAATGCATTATATCTGCCATGTAAAAGCAACCACCAACCATCTCTCTGACTTTGGTGATTTCAGAACTTGCCTCCCCACAGCAAAATACCCAGACTAGAAGTGCAACAGTCATTTCCCACCGACTACACAACCTGTCCGAGGGACTACCATCATGATAAGCTCCGATGGGTGTGGAGAACTTGCAGCGCAATCTTGTGGAAAAGTCACTCAATGAACTTGGTGGAACTTTGTTGGCGCCTGAAACATGGCGACTCTTGTGTACTGCCTAGGTGATGTCTGCTGTATTTTCCGGATTGTATGCAAAACAAATCATTTCACTGAAGATAAACACAAAAAGCTGGAGTAACTCAACAGCATCTTTGGAGAGAAGTATTGTCTCGACCCAAAACATCACCCATTCCTTCTCTCCAGAGATGCTGCCTGTTACTCCAGCTTTTTGTGTTTATCTTCGGTTTAAACCAGCATCTGCATTTCCTTCCTACACAAATCATATCACTGTACCTAGGTACATGTGACAATAAAGTATAATTGAATCATTGAATCGTTGAATCTGCCATAAAAAAAGACACAAGGTTTTGAAGTAACTCAGTGGGTCAGGCAGCATCCCTGGAGAACATAGATATGCAACGGATGGATCACAACCCAAAAGACACTTCTCAATGTTTCCCAGGGGTGCTGCCTGCCCTGTTGAGTTACTCCAGCACTTTGTGCCTTTTTTTGTAAACTAGCATCTGCAGTTCCTTGTTTCTACACATCTGCCTTAACCTGGGAAGGTATTGCAAGGCATTAACACATTGAGCACTGCATATCAATCGCGCATCAGTGATACACATTTTATCTCCATGGTTAATTTGGAGAGTAGATGTTGGAAGTGCGAATAGAATAGATCAAGGTGTCATGGAAAGCAGGAAGAATCCCATTGCAGGATCCCAAGTTGTAGGATCAGACAGGGAGCAGCAGCAGATGTGTGACACATCATCTATTGAATGCAAATGTTGCGGAGGTGAAAGATGAGGATATAGAAAGATAATACTATGCTTCCAGGAGGGAGAAAGAATGGTTTGTGCAGAAACACAGAAAATGGGATGGACGCAGTTAACTGTGAATTAAAAGCTTCTGATGTAAGAGTGCTTGGAAGTAGTGAAAAGCCATTTAAATGAAGTATCTTACTTTATTACAATTTGTTTAGTACATTTAGAAGTCATCTTTAGTTTAGAGATACAGAGCAAAAACAGGCCCTTCTGCCCACCGAGTCCTCGCTGACAAGCGATCCCCGTACACTAGCACTATCCTACACACTCTGGGAACTTTCTACAATTCTTACAGAAGCCAATTAACCTAGAAACCTGCAGGTCTTTGGTGTGTGGGAAACCCATGGGAAACCCATGCGATCGCGGGGAGAACGTACAAACTCCGTACAGCCAACACCCGTAGTCAGGATCGAACCCAGGTCTCTGGCACTGTAAGGCAGCAACTCCACTGCTGAGCCACTGTCATCTATTAACTTTACCTTTGGTCATGACAGAAAACTCTCAGAACTTCACCTTAGATCGACAAAAAAATAAACAAGATACAACCTATCAAACAAGTTTAGTAGTATTGCCTGCTACGTCTAAGCATCGTATAGCTCCACTATTCACACCGTATCTGTGTTTAGTAAGAAGCGCTAAGTCTGTATAATTCACTTTCTGTTTACCACTCTAAACATTTCACGACAGTTATTCTAATCAAAATTAACTGTTTCGTTCATATCATATTTTTTAAATTCAGAGCTAAAACTTCCTTTCGATATTCCGTGATGTTGGCATAAATGTTTTGTTCTTGTCCTCTTCAAACATGCGAAAATGGTTCTTTTCACTTTGTGCCCAATTGTAAATAGTCATCATTGATTTAGGTCTGCCACTTTCTTTTGTAAATTGTCCTTAAATAGCACAAAAAAACAGTTTTATTTTCCAGTTTTTCCACATCTTTCACTTGAGTACTTCTCGCTCCATTAAAATTCCAAACCAAAAAGTTTAGGAAAAGGAAAATTTACAGCTGCTGAAATCTGTGTTTAAAAATAAAAATGCTGCGCAAGTTCTGCATTAACTCAGCTTTATAAAGGGAAAAGACAACTGCTGTTCTATAGAATGAATGCATGCTCTGTATTTAATTTCATTTATTGCCATTTTGCAGAGCTGTCCTAAACTGTTGTGCATTTCTAACTTTTTTTTCTGAAAAGTTGATCCAATGTTCCTTCTATCCCTTAAAGTATATAAGTAGAAACTATTAAATACATTTTAAAAGGTGGCATGGTGGTGCAGCGATAGAGTTGCTGCCTTACAGTGCCAGCGACCTGGGTTTGATCCTGTCTACGGGTGCTGTCTGTATGGAGTTTGTACATTCTCCCCATGATCTGTTTGGGTTTTCTCCAAGGGCTCCGGTTTCCTCCCACACTCCAAAGACGTGCAGGTTTGTAGGTTAACTGGCTTGGCTAAATTGTAAAATGTCCCGAGTGTGTGCAGGATAGTATTAGTGTATGTGGATAGCTGATGGGCGTGGACTCGGTGGGCCAAAGGGCTTGTTTCAATGCTGTATCTCTAAACTAAACTCTAACGAAAACTAACCAAGGAGCCACAGATGCTTGTTAATACATAAAATGGCACAAAATTCTGGAGTATCTCAGCAGGTCAGGCAGCATCTCTGGAGAACATTGATAGGTGATGTTTGTGGAAAATCCATTGATTTCAGATTGATTGAAGATTCCATCTCTGCATTCCATAAGATTCACTTTTTGATATTTACACTTCACAGTCAATACTTGGGGATGTGATTGAAATAATGAAAGCATACTTTCACAGGCTATCTTGTGCGAACCTGCTTTGGTGTACAAACAAGGCAGTTCCCAAGCATCAATGTAAGTGTAGAGAAGGCACACAGAATTTCCCTATCTTATTTTGTGTAAATCAATCTTTAGAAGTTGAAAGACACCTTTTTACAGCACTATTCCTTCTTTTATTGAAAGCATTACCATGTTGATTACCTAGAAAAACAATAAAGTACCTCAAGTGTTTTCTATAGACTTAATGGAAATTAGGATTGTTCCTAGGTGAGACTTCAAACAATCTCTAATCTAGGGAATGATATCAAGGGTAATTTCCATTCTATTAAATATGCTTAGCCCCATTGTTTTACACAGGACTGAGCTGCATTGCACCAGGTAAACTCTGATAATGTTTACATAAGCACAATAGAACTGACACATCAGGTCCATGTCTTTATCACTGTAAAACCCTATCCCGGGGTACAAGAATCTACCTTGACTGTAAATCATAGCTTTAAATTGCTTTTAGCTGGAATATTGCATTTGTTAGAAATGTTTTCGTAAACTCTCATTAAAAGCAAAATTCTATATTACACCATGTCCATGATATTATGCTCTTCAAAATAGACTAATCATTATCCCTTTTGTGAAAATTTGCAATGCACAATTAGTTTATTTTAATTCAGAAGAACAATTGATGGGAAAACCAACCTTTAAACTTTATTTTGGATCTTGAATGAAATTAAGAACTATTTAATGAATAAAGAAAGGTCTTGATAGAATTGATGTCGAGAGGATGTTTCCAACAGTGGATGAGTCTAGGACCACAGGCACAGCCTCAACAAAGGAAGTACCTTTAGAATGGAGATGAGGAGATGAGGAGGAATTCCTTCAGTAAAAGGGTGGTGTATCTGTGGAAATCATGGTGGCGGAGACCATCATTGGGTATTTTAAAAGTGGAGATTGATTAGTAAGGGTTTCAAAGGTTACGGGGAGAAGGCAGGAGATTGTGGTTGAGAGGGAAAAATTGATCAACCATGATCAAATGGTGGAACATACTAGATGGCCTAAATGGCCAAATTCTGCTCATGTCTTATTGCCTTTAAAGTTTGCACACACCCTTACAGGAATATAACAGCTTTAACCTATATCTCGGCCGATACCTTTTCCATCTGTGCAAAGGTGCAGGCTTACATTTTTCTCTGAGTGTCATGGCACCGAGGAATGGCAATGTATTTTGGTCATTTACCAATCTAAATATATTTTTAAAGATTGCTAGCTAAGAATTAACATCCAGATGATAGTAGGGATGGGTTGCAACCATGGAACTTGTATTCTCTATCATATGGATCAGAGGCAAGACAACATGAAACTACTAAGGTGGCAGAGAGCCAGGCAACCAACATGAGGAGAATTCACCATGAACATGCTCATGATTATCTATGATGGTTATGTCATAGGGTCATAAGGAATAGGAGTAGAATTAGGCAATTCGGCCCATCATCTACTTTGCCATTCTACCATGGCTGATCTATCTCTCCCTCCTAACCCCATTCTCCTGCCTTCTCCCCACAATCGTACAATTAACAACAGATGGATTCAACAGATGGAACAGATCAAGAACATGATGGATTCAAACGTCTGAGTGCAAAGAATATAGACACAAGGAACTGCAGATTCTGGTTTACCAAGTAAAAAAGACACGAAGTGCTGGAGTAACTCAGCTAGTCAGAAGAACATGGATAGATGGTTCAGACTTGAAATGTCACCTATCCGTGTTCTCCAGAGAGGATGTCCGACCTGCTGAGTTACTCCAGCACTTTGTGTCTTTATTTTCCTGTTTTTTAAATGGAATATTCCCATTGTTTCATCCTGTATTTTAAGTAGTATAAATCATGGCGTTTAACCAAAATAATGAGATGAAGCAAAAATAAATAAATCTGTTTTTACAAAGAAAAATATCAGATATGTCCCTGTGTTTTCTTGCCTTTTTTTGTGAGATTTTTCAAGCAGGATTTCATCAAATCCTTAGGCTAATCTATACCAGAAATCTATATGCCAAATTCTGATTATGCTTGTGATTTTTATCATTTATCACGCGTTTAGATGGTTTCTGATGCCCCAGGTTTTTGCAGCAGAACACCCACGTGTGAAATGGTTGAAATAAAAGCAGAGTAACCATTTTTATATTTATTGTTTCTTTTTTTATTGTTTATATTTTGAGCTTTCCATTGAAATACTTAATAATGAATAGAACTTAAAATCATGAAATAAGAATCTCGTTTTCTCACCTATTTTATCGATGTTTCATTCTGTAGTTCCTCCCGGTGTCTAAAGTCATCAATACTATAACGGATTTTTTTTCACTCGTCGAGATTTTAAAAAAATTAAAACAACACGATTATAATGACCCTGGCGTGAACTACGGGCCTCATGGTGGGTTAGGTGCCGACAGTTTGTAAGAGACCTTAGAAATCAGTATAAGAGATAGTGTCCCATATGTCTTATATGTCTTATAAATATTTTTTCCCCATATTTTTAAAGTATTACATTTTGGTCAAATTTTGGTCGATTTTGATCACAAATTTGCTCAAAAGGATCATAGGTAGGCCAACAGGGCTGCACTTGGTCAGCTATAAATATATATTTGTATATCTAGTAAAAGAAAGAGAGGGAGAAAGCGAGAACGTGTGTATATACATATATACTAGACCAAGTGCAGACCAGCTCCCCCAACGCACCCGTTCCCTGCGGCATCACATACTAACCACCCCCCCCCCCCCACACACACACACACACACACTATCCACTCACCACACACACACTAACCCCTCCCCCTTGATATTATATTAATATTATTCATTCGCTCCTTTTATCCCATCCCCCGCCCTATCCACTCACGCTTAGCCCCCATCTGCTCAGGTGTGGCTAGAGACGGAGAGGGAGGGGTAGAGAGAGAGAGGGTAGAGAGAGGGCAGAGAGAGAGAGGGCAGAGAGAGAGAGAGAGAGGGCAGAGAGAGAGAGAGAGGGCAGAGAGAGAGAGAGAGGGCAGAGAGAGAGAGGGGGCAGAGAGAGAGAGGGCAGAGAGAGAGAGAGGGCAGAGAGAGAGAGAGGGCAGAGAGAGAGAGAGGGCAGCAGAGAGAGAGAGGGGCAGGAGAGAGAGAGAGAGGGCAGAGAAGAGGGCGGCAGAGACGAGAGAGAGGGCAGAGAGAGGCCTGGGAGAGAGGCAGAAGAAGAGAGAGAGAGAGTCGAGAGAGTGAGGCAGAGAGGCAGAGCAGAGAGAGAGAGGAGGGGCAGAAGAGAGAGAGAAGAGGGCAGAGAGAGAGAGAGGGAGAGAGAGAGAGAGCGAAGAGAGGCAGAGACGAGAGGGAAGATAGAGAGAGAGAGAGAGAGAGAGAGAGAGAGAGAGGGAGAGGGGAGAGAGAGAGAGGGGAGGGGGCAGGGAGAGAGAGAAGGAGAGAGGTGGAGAGAGAGAGAGAGAGAGAGAGAGAGAGAGGGGAGAGAGAGGAGAGGAGGAGGGCAGAGAGAGCAGAGGCGAGGAGAGAGAGAGACAGAGAGAGAGAGACAGAGAGAGAGAGAGAGAGAGAGGGCAGAGAAAGAGAGAGGGCAGAGAGAGAGAGAGGGCAGAGAGAGAGAGAGAGGGCAGAGAGAGAGAGAGAGGGCAGAGAGAGAGAGAGGGCAGAGAGAGAGAGAGGGCAGAGAGAGAGAGGCAGAGAGAGCAGAGAGTGCAAAGACAGAGAGAGGGCAGAGACAGGGAGAGGGCAGAGACAGGGAGAGGGCAGAGACAGGGAGAGGGCAGAGACAGGGAGAGGGCAGAGACAGGGAGAGGGCAGAGACAGGGAGAGGGCAGAGACAGGGAGAGGGCAGAGACAAATACAGGGCAGAGACTGAAAGAGGGCAGAGACACAGAGGGCAGAGAAACAGAGGGCAGAGGCAGAGAGAGGGCAGAGACAGGGAGAGGGCAGAGACAGGGAGAGGGCAGAGACAGAGAGAGGGCAGAGACAGAGAGAGGGCAGAGACAGAGAGAGGGCAGAGACAGGGAGAGGGCAGAGACAGAGAGAGGGCAGAGACAGAGAGAGGGCAGAGACAGAGAGAGGGCAGAGACAGGGAGAGGGCAGAGACAGGGAGAGGACACTGGGCACCGGTTTGTTGCCTTTTGGAGCTGGGGTTTCCAATTCACAGTGTCTTTTGAATAACCCGGGGGGTAACGTCATCGAAGCGCGTGAAAGATTCTGTGTGTGAGATGGAACCGAGCAGACCCATTGTGACATCAACAGCGAAAGTTGATCGTTTTAAATTCAGAGTCTTTTGATGATTCACAAGCGAACAAACAAAAAATCAGATCAGAGTTTTATATGTATATAAATATATATATATTTGATTCAACATTTATTTTCCGTGAACACTGATATATCCTTCTTTCAGGATGGCATTGAAACAGACACTAGCTGGCTACATCATAACTATTTCCTTAATCCAAAGAAGCCTTTCAGGTTAGTATGTTTGTGATCTGGTTGATCTGTAATCTGAGTTTGGGCATCATCTAAAATTTAACCGATAAATAAAAGCTATTGGTTTTAAAAATGCGTACTCAATAAACAATTATTTCTAGTTGTTAATCATGCTATGAAAACTGCTCCTGTACAGTTTACATAAATTAACTGCACCAATGGCTCAACTATGTTATAAATTGGCAATTAAGGCATTCTGTAATGACATCATCCAATTCATTCTTTGGCGCAGGCTTTCAAACTTCAATTAAGGGACTCTAAATTTAATATCCCTCTCACTTACTTGGAGGCAAATCTTTCATGGAGTTCCTTTTAGTTAAATGGTGCAGTCTCCTCCTTGGGGTGTGTTATTTCCTAACGTATTTAATCAGAGGAAGGAGGTGGAATGAACGATGACATTTTGGATGTCTTGCCATTGCCTATCATGTCGGGTAGCAAATGTTATGTTGTTTATCCACTCCCTTGGGCCGAGAGAGAAAATGAACCTGACAGTATGTTAAACTGTCATCACGCCAGTACCACACACACCAGCCACGTAATTGCTAATGACATATGAGCTTGATTTTTCCAGATTTCCTTTCCTGCCACTTCAGAAGAAAAATAAACCCCAGCTGCATTCCAGCAAATATTCAGGAAAAATAACAAAACGTGTGCGTTGTCAATGGAATGCCAAACACAGAAATGGAACTAGATGGAAAAAAATGTTACAAAGCTATTGATGAGTTTACATAAACAATAAGTTCCAACATTTTACAAGAAATTATTAAGAATTAAATCAAAATAAGCTCTCATTGTGGCATCTCTGAGACCATATTTGCACCTATGGCAACCAAACCACTTAGCACAGAAATGCCTTGTTGTCTTAGAACTATTATATCTTACACATTTAACATTGTATGTGATTCACGTAAAGTGGAAAATAATTTAAAGAGAGTCTGTTCCATTGAAATAAAATGCCGCATTATAGTGATTTGCAAAGAAATGTTTATTTAGAAATCATTGCAAGATTTGTTTATTCTATGCTTCAAAAGTTGGCGTAGATCAAACCATTTGTACTTTGATTTCCATTGAGCAATATACACAAGCAGGTTTCTCTATTTGGAATTAATGCAGATGTAAACAAATTGAGGCAGGTATTGGTTTCAACGGCATGAGTTTAGGCAAATTGTGACTTTGTTATCATTACAGTTATTCTATTCCAACTACTATCCATTGTCACTTGCAACTGTATACACGAAAGAACAAAAGCACTTTTCTCAAGTGTTTTTCTTGCGTGTATACACTGCATGGTGCAACATCAAGTCAGGCAGGCCCACAAAATCTCATCATTCCATGAACAAATGCATTGACCAGTCTTATTCCTCGATATTTTTTCTCAACCCCTCTTCTGAAGTAGTTGCTGAGTAACAGATGTCTTTTGATGCTGCAGCTATGCAGCCATTCTTGATTGGAGTTCCTTGCTCTGATTCACATCCAAATACCTCTTGAAATATGTATGCATGTCAGTTCGCCACAGGAGTATTCAGCTATGTCTGAGCTGTGTTCGTACTAATGTATTAACAGTAACCCTATTGATCCAATTCCTAAATCAATTCACAATTAGGACCCATTAATCAATTCTGGTCTTGAGTTTTCCAAATTCAATTGGTTCACAGTGGGCATCTACACCTTTGCTTAAATGCAGTGAAAAGAAAACTCTTAAAACTTCATATTTATCTTTCTTCTTTTAGATGCTCATCAAAACACACCTCTTTAACAAATATTTTTGCCACCTATCATTTGATATCCCCACACTCATATATTCCATCACCTATTTGGCTTTCTCTTTTATTTAATTTTCTATCAACTTAAGGACATTCAATACTTTGTTACTGTTAGTCAGTCATAGAGTCATACAGCATAGAAATAGGCTCTACCATCAAAACAAATCTTATCTTCGAACCAGACAAAAATGCTGGATGAACAGCGGGTGAAGCAGCATTTATGGAGTGAAGGAATAGGTGATGTTTCTGGTCGAGATCCTTGTGCATTCGTCTACAAGCCCTCTGTGCATTGGTATGCAAATGTGCTTCCAGATGTTCTTAAATGTTAAATCTCTGTCTCCACCACTTCTCAGGCAAATGCATTCCAGATTCCAACCAACCCCTGGATGACATATGATGAAAGAATGGATCGACTGGACATATATTCACTAGAATTTAGAAGGATGAGAGGAAATATAATAGAAACATATAAAATTCTTAAGGGATTGGACAGGCTAGATGCAGGAAAAATGTTCCCGATGTTGGGAGAGTCCAAAACCAGGGGTCACAGTTTAAGAATAAGGGGTAGACCATTTAGGACTGAGATGAGGAAAAACTTTTTCACTCAGAGAGTTTTAAATCTGTGGAATTCTCTGCCACAGATGGCAGTGAAGGCCAAAACACTGGATGTTTCCAAGAGAGAGCTAGATATAGCTCTTAGGGCTAACAGAATTAAGGGATATAGGGAGAAAGCTACACTGTCATGATATAGAGTGAGTAGAGCAGACAGCCCTGAGGTGCTCCTGTGCTGATGGTTATCGAGGAGGAAGAGCTGTTGCCAATTCGTAATGATTGTGGTCTGTCGATGAGAGAGTCGAGGATCTAGTTGCATTGGGATGTTCGGACACACAGTTCCCTGAGCTTGATATTAACTTTGGAGGAGATGATGGTATTAAATGCCAAGAGGTAGTCCAACTGTTCAGTGCAGAGTGGAGAACCAGCAAGATCACATCCCCTAATGATCTACTGCAGTGGCAGGAGAATTGTAGTGGGTCCAGGTTCTTGCTAAGGTGGGAGTTGATACATGCCATAATCAACCTCTCAAAGCACTTCAACACTATGGACATCAGTGCCACCGGTCGGAACTCATACAGGCATGTCACCGTACTCTTCTTTGGCACCGGTATCATTGCTGCCCTTTTAAAGAAGTTGTCAACCTTTTTGGAGGGATATGGACCAAGCGCAGGCAGGTGGGACTAGTGTAGCTGGGACGTTGTGGGCAAGTTGGGCCCAAGGGCCTGTTTCCACACTGTATCACCCTATGACTCTATGTCTGCAAAAACTCCAGCCAGTTGGTCCACACAGGTTGTGAGAATGCAGCCAGTTACACCATCAGGTCCAGACACTTTCCAAGGATTTACCTCATGAAGGATGCTGATGTCGACCTTGGTGACTGAGATTGCAATGTAATTGGGAGCTAAGGGGCCCCGAGAAGACTCTTTGCTGTTTTCCCTTTCAAACCTTCTGTAGATTGCTTTAAACTCATTCACTGTCGGTTGAGCTGCCATTTGGTTTTCCCTTATAAGAGGTGATGGTGTGCAAGTTTTGCCACACCTTCCAAACGTCTATCTCACCCTCTAGTTTAGAGTGAAAGTGTCTCTCTGGAAAAAATAGATTAAACAGCAGAGCAGACGCGATGGCTGAATGGCCTAATTCTGCTCCTACGTCCCGTGGTCTTTTTGTCATGGATTCCCCTCTGTGCAGTTAGACTTCTGCCTCCAGAGGAGCTGACCCCCTTTGAACAGGTTGGTCTTTCCAATTCCTTCAGTGACCTTGTTGGTCCAATTACAAAATGAAATTGGCACCTGAAATAAATGTAGTTGAGATTGCCATCTTCCTATGATTCAAACCACCTGTTCCATAAAGCAATGTTTTCACCTGTTATGCTTATCACTGAGAAAGTAGCCACAATCTAAAGCAAGGATTTATAGCATCAATATAATTGTGCAAGAGCTGTTCTTTATCCTGCTCTTCCAGTACAGTAGCTGAAATCTGCCCTGCAAATTTGTCAGCTTGTTTCCGCAGATCTGAGAACTAAATCAACAGTACAAAGTCTTTCTGTAATATAAATGCATGTCACCATCAAAACAAAGAAACACATTTATTTGTGCTTACTATTTTCATGAACTGCTATTTGGAAATAAAAATTAGGAGCAACTTTGTAAAGCAACTTCAATTCATTGTCAATCGTCTCAAGTGATCACATATATCCAAGATTATCCAGTTTATGTGAGGAAGTGCATTCATGTTTACAAATAATTGAAACAATAATACAACTTAACATTAAAATACATTGCAATAAGCAATCTGTTGGTGGAACTCAGCTTGTCAAAGAACATCTATAGGAGAAAATGAATTGTTGACAACTTCAAGTAACCCTTGCTTTCCCTCTCTCTCCGTCCTTCCCCCTTGCCAGTTCTCCAACCAGTCTGACAGTCCCCGTTCAAAAAATACTGTACATTGTTGAACATGACAAAATCATTGGTGAGAATGAATTAATGCTTTCAGGATTTTATGTATGTTGGATACTTATCCAGGCATTATTGTTAACATAAATAAATGCACTTAGGTAGTGACTTCACTATAGTCAAACATTTCAAGATATTTAACATCAAATACACTATCTAACCTACAGGTGTAGAGTGGAGAGCATATTGACTGGAAACATCATGGTCTGGTTCGGTAACTCGAACACCCAAGAGAAAAGGAGGCTGCAGGAAGTAGTGGACATTGCACAGTCCATCGTGGGTATAGAACTCTACAGCATCACAAGGATCTACAGGAAGTGCTGACTCAGCTAATATCATCAAAAACCCACACCACCCTGGCCATATTCTAATTTCGCTGCTACCATCGGGAGGAAGGTACATGATCCTAAAAATGGTTACCTCCAGGTTCTCCATGGTCTAACCTCCATGTTTACCTCTAGCTTCTTCCTCTCAACCATCAGAATCTTGAACTATTCTGCACAACATGAAACACAACTGTACATTAGCACTGAACTACTATGGACTTAGTATAAGATACTTCAGTCTGCACTATTATGGTCCACTTACCTAGTATAGACGATAATGTATTGTATTATTTTTTATTGTATTTTAATTTGGTATGTTGCGGCATTAATGTGCGTGTAAAGATGCAACAAGTAAGAATTTCATTGTTCCGACCCTGGTACATATGACAATTAGGCACTCTTGAACACTAATGGGTGTGTGATGGGATGGACAAGGATAATGGAATGAGGAAGAGTGAAGACACAAATTTATTAGGAAAATTAAACAATATTTTGGTTATATGATTCAAGGAGTGGTTAAATCTTTATGGAGAACAGAGAGTGAAAGAGATAGATTAATTCAGCATGGAAACAGGCCCTTTGGCTTAACCAATCCATCACGTACTCATTTAACACAAATCTTGTTTTTATTCCCCCCGCATACCTATCGGCTCGGAGGGTGGTGAATATATGGAAAGAGCCACCAGAGGTGACTGTTGAACCAGGTACTATAACAGCATTTAAAAGACGTTTGGACAGGTGAATTGAATTGAATTGAATCCTTTATTTGTCATTCAGACCTTTCGGTCTGAACGAAATGCTGTTGCCTGCAGCCATACATGTAATAATAACAAAACACAATAAACACAAATTAATATCCACCACAGTGAGTTCACCAAACACCTCCTCACTGTGATGGAGGCAAAAGTCTTAGAGTTACTGTCTCTTCCCTCCTCTTCTCCCTCTGCGCCAAGGCGATACCCCACCGGGCGATGTATTATTGTCCCGCGGTTCAAGCTCCGCGGCCCGGGGGTGGTCGAAGCTGCCGCCCTCCAGTCCAGCGGACGCAGTTGTTGCAACGGGTACATGGATAGGAAAGAATTAGTGGGATATGGGCCATCGCTGCAGACAACCCAAATTTCCACCAGCCTGGCTGTGTGGCAATAAATTATATATAATATAATAATATGTAAGCAAATTAGATAAGCCTAGATGGGTCATCTTGGTTGGCATGGGTGAGGTGTCAGAGGTTATGGGGAGAAGGCAGGAAGATTGGGTTAGGAGGGAGAGATAGATCAGCCATGATTGAATGGCGGAGTAGACTTGATGGGCTGAATGGCCTAATTCTATGACTCATTATGACCTTATGACCTAATGAGTTGGGCTGAAATGCCTGTTTCCGTGTTGTACGGCTCTATGACTATAACTCCCCCTCATATACTACCACCCACCTACACGATGGTATCATTTTACAGTAGCAAATTAACCTACCAACTTGCAGGTCTTTCATATGTGGGAGTAAACAGCGGGCATCCAGGAGAAACTCATGCAGTCATAGGGAGAATGTTGAAACTTCACAAAAACTCCACAGGAGGTCAGGATTGAATCTGAGACACCGAAACTGGACGGCATCAGCACCATTAGTTGCATTACTGCTCCCCCGAGAGAGAGAGAGAGAGAGAGAGTGAGTGAGAGAGCGAGAGAGAGAGAGAGAGAGAGAGAGAGAGAGAGAGAGAGAGAGAGAGAGAGAGAGAAGAGAGAGGTGTTGGAAGGGAAATCCAAAGCTTATTTAAAAAAAAATTAAAATAAGGATGAGGATTTTCAAATTGAGACACTCATACATCAGAATATACGGAAGTAATGGGATGAGTTACAAAATGAGTACCGGTAGCTGATTTTTGGACAATTGTAATTTTCTGGAGGGAGGAAGGAGGGAGACCAGCCAGAAAAGTATAAGAATTGAGTAAAAAACAAACTGGTAGAACATCTCAGTGGTCAAGTAGCATCTGCAGAGGGAAATGGACAGATGACGATTCATGTTGGGACCCTGCTTCAGGCTCAATCCAACCCAATCCAAAATGTCACTTCCACAGGTACTGTCTGGTCTTCTGCTGAATTCCTCCAGCAGTTTAATTTAGCTCAAAATTCCAGCATCTGCAGTCATGTCCTGAAGTAAGAAACTTGAGTTTTTAAGCAGCAGATGAATTGCACCACAGTGGAATAACCAAGATGTAAAAGGTAGTCTTGGTGATAATGTGAAAATATACTCAGAACATCTTAGGATCTGATATGAAAAAAAGCCTTCAAGTAATTTGGCTCAGTTTTGAATGCATGCAAGTCAACAGTCAGGAATTGGAGATTGTAGACCAGAGCTTCTATCGTTCCAATATTTAACTCGAGGAAACGTCTGCTTATTCAATACCAAATGTCTGCAAGAAGTCAAACAGTTTAGAACCAGTTGCAAAAGGTCAAGAAAGATGATGGCTTGATGGAGTTGATGGAGCACCATATCACCTGGCCTATCTATAAAAGAATTAGGTTTGCAAATCTATCCACAAAAATCTAATAAAAACAATAAGCCTAAAAACCTAATTCATCTCAAATCGAATTCTTTATGTTATAGGAGGGAACTGCAGATGCTGGTTTAAACCGAAGATAGACACAAAATGCTTGAGTAACTCAGCGGGACAGGCAGCATCTCTGGATAGAAGCAATGGGTGACGTTGCGGGTCGAGACCCTTCTTCAGACCTCTTCTTTATTATACATGTAAACATTAGTTTACAGCTGTGAAAAAGAAAAATGCTGATAGTGTTGGCATCTGAAGTTTGAAGAGGTTTTGGGAGGACAAAGTATTTGAGGACTCCTTTGTGCACCCTATGTCTCATATTCAGGTTTGAAACCAGAATTCCAGAAAATAGTAAAAGCATAGTCTAATGTCTGCCAAATTGAGTTTTTTTATTTCAAAAATAAACTTTATTCAGTGTCTGCCAGATGCCTAATGGTGTCAGATGCACTCTCAACATAATTTGGGCACTGGATGAAGCCTTATAAAACTGTTGATTTTTGTAAATGCAGGTCTAAATAAAAGTTTGTGTAGAATAATTCTGGCCTCTTGATTCTAGATTACAGGTGGGATGTCCTTCAACCAGTTTAATGGCATTCAAGTACATGTGAACCCTGCAGGTGTTCCAATCCCTTCGAATAGCTGAGAAGTGGAGGCTGAAGTGATTAGGAAATAGCCTGCTGAGTTCTAAACCAATGTAGCAGTGAATACTTAACAGGAGTTCAAAGATGATTGTATGGAAATGCTGCTCTGAAGTATCATTGTTTGGGCTTTGACACAAGAAAATTCAACTAACGGTTGATAAGTGGAATAGGTCTGCAAGTGTTTGTTTTGATTTCAAACGCAACTAGGTATGACACTATGTGTATGAAGGAACTGCAGATGCTGGGTTAAACCGAAGATAGACACAAAATGCTGGAGTAACTCAGCAGGACTTGCAGCATCTCTAGAGAGAAGGAATGGGTGACGTTTCGGGGGTCTCGACCCGAAACGTCACCCATTCCTTCTCTCCAGAGATGCTGCCTGTCCCGCTGAGTTACTTCAGTATTTTGTGTCTATTTTGAGTATGACACCATTGAATGTATGGACACTAAGAATGTATGGGTTTTTTTCCATTTCTTTGTTCCATATATCATTTTTTAAATTAATAAAGTTTATTATTGGAATAAAAATTGCTTAGGGTTCTAGAAAATGAAACTTTATTAGCTCATGTCACAATTACAATGGTGAAGGAAGGAACTGCAGATGCTGGTTTATACCAAAGATAAACAAAATATGCTGGCCTGACCCGCTGAGATACTCCAGCATTTTGTGACTACAATTACAATGGTTGTATGCTATTTCCAAAGATATCCTATTTCCAATGATACAATATAATGGTACAGGAGGCAAACATCCCATATTGAAGATTAAGAGTAGCAAAAAATCCTCAGTTGCAAGTACTCCCCGTATTATTTTATAAGAGCAAAGGAGCATTTACAACAGATTCCGTTGGGCTAAAAAATAATTTTAGTCCCAGCAGAGCCACAACTGACACTGAGTTTTTAGCGCATTTGTGCAGACCATTCAGGTCTACGATACCTCCGGCTAATGCTAGCAGGAAAATTAAAAGTGCAAAATGTCAAAACTCATAACTGAAGAAACCGCATCTCCACAATGGCTCTTCACCTTTGCAATGGTTACCTTGGAATAAGGCATGCAAAGTAAATGACTCCATTCTATAATAGCTGTAGACTCTGTCTATTATAGAATCACTTCCAATTGAACCTTTGGGTAATTAGAAATTCAAAGCAGCCATAGTCCTCATATAACCCTGCTTCATACCATGATAAATCATGAATGTTGTGCTCTTCATTATCTAAGTTTACTCATTGAAGTATTTATTCAGGACTGCAAGGATTTTATCTCCTTGATACCTTTACCAAACTGTACTTGAGTGTCTCCAGGCAGCAGTTAAAAGGATTATCATTTGGACAAGATGTGACTCAGAGGAATCGTATGATAACTTGTTTGCTTGACCCTCTCTTACATGAGCAGAGAATGAGAATATGTGTTTGAAAAACCCCCCCATTTTGTTTTAATCTCTAATCTGGATAAAGATACTGACTAAGAACTCACCACAGAAGGCATGTTGTCTCAACTCTCGGTGCATCCTTTGGTGAAGGCCTCATGAACTCCAAATTAAACATGAATGGTTCAATAATGAGAACTGTGCAGCCTGCCACTACCTCTAATGAACCCATGGAAGATGAACCCTGTCTTAACAGTATGAAGCTTAAGTTAAAGGAATTAAATTGGTGCTAGGTATGTTTCTTTAGGACACAAAGTTTTGGAGTAACTCAGTCGGCCAAACAACATCTCTGGAGAATGTTGCTGTCCGAAGAAGGGTCTCGACCTAAAACGTCACATATTCCCTTTCTTAAGAGATGCTGCATGACCCGCTGAGTTATTCCAACATTTTGTGTCTATCTCTGGAGGACATTGATAGGTTTCAGGTCATGACCTTTCTTCAGACTGGGTGACGTTTTGGGTCGGGACCCTTCTACAGACTTTGTTGGTTAATTTGTTAGCTTTGCTTTGTTGGTTGCAGGGGGTTGGAGAGAGAGGCATGGGTGGGGGTGGTATCGTTTGAAGTTGGGGATTGTTGGTGATTCAGGGAATCAGTCTCAAAACAATGAAGCTTGAGCCAGGATACTGTGTGGGAAGTTGTGATCCATTGTTGGGGGTTGTATCAGTCACTATCAGGTTGGGGAGGTTGTGGTTGTGAACAGATTGGTCATGAATATTACAATAGAGGGGGTGTGTGGAGTTCAAGGGAAAGCCAAAGCAAAAGCAAAAGCAAAAGCACAGGGCAGGCCAAACAACTCATTTCATTTCATTAAGGGCTAACAAATCATTTATTACAGGCACATTAAGGGTTAACAAATCATCATTCATTGCAAGCACATTGCAGGCTAACAAATCATTTATTGCAAGCACATTAAGGGTTAACAAATCATCATTCATTGCAAGCACATTGCAGGCTAACAAATTATTTATTGCAAGCACATTAAGGGTTAACAAATCATCATTCATTGCAAGCACATTGCTGGCTAACAAATCATTAATTGCAAGCACATTAAGTGTTAACAAATCATCATTCATTGCAAGCACATTGCTGGCTAACAAATCATTTATTGCAAGCACATTAAGGGTTAACAAGTCATCATTCATTGCAAGCACATTGCTGGCTAACAAATCATTTATTGCAAGCACATTAAGGGTTAACAAATCATCATTCATTGCAAGCACATAAAGGGTTAACCACATAAAGCACATAACCACATAAACCACATAAAGCACATAACCACATAAACCACATAACCACATAAACCACATAAACCAAATAAAGGGTATATTCACAGTTCAGTAGACTCACAGTTCAGTAGACTCACAGCAGAATCAGAGTTGTGGCCTCTCCCTCGCGATCTTTCAGAGTGAATGACTCAAGCCCAGGCATCTTCATCATGGTGATTGACAGGCGAGAGGACCAATCAGCTGATCCCAAGATTTTTTTTAAACTCATAATATTTTTATTTTTCATTGATCAGAAAAATCCTCGGGGCTGCCTCAGCGGTGGTGGACTATGAGTAAGATGGCCAAAAATCATAGTGATATAGGGTAGCGTTTTTTCTAAAATTAATATACAGCACAGACAGGAAGTGGTGAAGATGAGACTTTTAGTTATACAGATGTAGGCATCCTGAACATTGTGAATATAAATTTCTGCATAGATAGCCTGCACGATCGTGTACATGGGAAATAGAGTATATGGGCATCAGATATTTTCACACTCAATTCCAAGGGGAGTCCAAACTCAAATGTTCAGCAACAAACTGCTGATAGCCACTTCACGAGTTGTGCATCCATGTCAACATATATACACACAGAAATTGGGAAGCTTCTAAGACAGCATTTCCTTGTAAGTTGTCAGCCCATTATCAATTCCAGAATGCAGTATACAAAGATTGAGGAAAGCTGTTCTATTCTAAGCTGGTATGAAAGGGCTGTTAAGGCCAGAGTAACTTTGCTGTCGTCCTGCTGAGTTTCACTTTTTATATTACGTATCAACTTCCCCACAGCCAACTATGGACGATGGACGATTGTGGGCTTCACCCTTCCTCGATCACCGTTGCTGGCTTTGATCTGTCTTTTTGCATATCTTTCATTAATTTGTTCTATGTATTTCTTCATATTTCTCGGTCCCCTCTCCCCTGAATCTCAGTCCGAAGAAGGGTCTCGACCCGAAACCGCAACTATTCTTTTTCTCCAGAGATGCTGCCTGAACTGCTGTGTTATTCCAGCTTTTTGTGTCTAACTTTATTTCATGTTGATATTTAAAGAAGGTTCACAAAACACTTGGACTTCAATACAACATTTTCTTATTTCTGATATGGAGAAAGCTGAGCAATTGTCAGAAATTAAATATAAAATATATCACAGATTCTAAGAACAATAACTTGTCATTAATGGTTGTACTTAAAATGTTTATTAAAATAGACTTTAGCTGAGAGGAAACTGTGCTGGGACAATTTGTGTTCAAGGCAGCAAAACTCCAGGAGGCAAATAGCTAATAAAGAGAATTGGTTTGAGTGTTACATTTTGTTTATAGGTGGAGTAGTGTTATTTGAAGTCCACGGTTATTTTACAAAGGGTCCTTATAATTGGCAGAAAGACAAGATTCGGTTCCCAGAGGTGAAAGGACCTACAAGTATTCATAATATTATAGTTAAGATTTCCATGCTATTTCCTTTCTGATTTAATTGGAATACTGCAATATTAATATTTTAATGGGTGAACATTTACGTGATATTCATCGTTTCAAAATGTACATTTTCCAATCGGAGATATTTTAGTGTCCCATCACTGGAAAAACAATAACATTGACTCAGTTAGCACACCATTCAGGGTGGCCACAGTGGCGCAGCGATAGAGTTACTGCCTAACAGCGCTTGCAGCGCCAGAGACCCGGGTTCGATCCCAACAACGGGTGCTGTCTGTACGGTGTTTGGACGTTCTCCCCGTGACTGCGTAGGTTTTCTCCGAGATCTTCGGTTTCCTCCCATACTCCAAAGACATACAGGTATGTAGGTTAATTGGCTTGGTGTATGTGTAAATTGTCCCTAGTGTGTGTAGGATAGTGTTAATGTGCGGGGATCGCTGGTCGGTGCGGACTCGGTGGGCTGAAGGGCCTGTTTCCGTGCTGTATCTCTAAACTAAACATTAATTACATTTCACCTGTTAGAAAGAGCCCAATTAATGCCAATTCTCCATTCCTACCCTGTGCCAACATGCCACCTCCTTCTCCAAGAGCTTTTATTTTCTGCAATAACCTGTAACGCAGTTCCTTATCAAATGCTTTCTGAAAACTCAATACATACATCCATCAGCTACCCTACATTGACGACACATCTCATTGTTCAAAGAGCTCCAGTAAACTGGTCAAACATGATTTCCTTTTCACAAAAACATGTTTACTTTTCCTGATTATATTTAATTTTTCCAGTGTTGTATTGATAGCTTATTGAACTTTATCTTTGACAGATATTACATGTCTATAATTTTTTGCTTTCTGTCTCCTCCCTTTTACTTTGAACAAGGGAGATAAATTGGCTGTTCTTCAAACAAGTGGAAGGTTCACTGAATCAAATTAGAACCCTGAAATAAAGTTCATCAAGACCTAGAGACCTGTAGCCTGCAGCTGCAACACGTTTTCAGTACCTTTGCCACAGTGATTGTAATTGTTCTCATGTACTTCTTTTCCAATTTCCAATTCACAGCTATTTCTGGGATTTATATAAACAGAATCCACTGACGTAACACCTTTATCTTAACTAAATCATCCCAATTACCCTCAAAGAAGCACGATCTATCTAAAATGTGTAGGCAGGAACTGCAGATACTGGTTTAAACCAAAGAAAGACACAAAAAGCTGGATGAACTCAACGGGTCAGGTAGCATCTGTGGAGGGAATGAACATTTCGGGTCAGGACTCTTCTTCAGACAGAAGATAGACACAAAAAGCTGGAGTAACTCAGAGCGTTAAACCCATCTCATGGTGAGAGTTGACACACGAGGTACCCCGTGGTAATAACGCACGATTAACGTAGCTGTAACGTCGGAACTCGTGGACACAACTTAGAGACTCGTGGCACTAACGGCAGGTACCCGTGAAACTTGTCAACTATTGAAAAAAAATCAAACATGTTTAAAGTTTTCCATGAGTCAAATTTACTCTTGTGGTTAAGAATTGAAACATTTTAACTCGTTGTAAGAACGTAGTGTGTAAGATGGATAACAATACCATGGGACAAACTGGAGTCATACATAAACAATAAAGAATAGGACTCGAGAATAGAAAACTCACCACTAACCAAAGCTTCGGCGGTTGCCATGTGCATGAGCGTATCGAATGGAGCCCTCCACTGAAATGGTTTTAAAACCATTATGTCTATCTCTGCTGATAAATCAGACTCGGTCAGCTTGAATCCAGCTTTGTTGCATCCGTGACCCGTAACGTTATAATAGCCCATGGCATTCCCGAGTGCTCCAAGGGCCATGGCAGCCTCGTACCTCTCCACTGTACTGGCTTCCTGAAGCCTGAGCAAGAAGCGGCCGTCCCTCGACTGGCCCGGCCCGCTGAGTTACTCCATCTTATGTTGTCTATCTGCGACTTGGTACTCTGCAGATTAATAAACAAAAACAAAGTTTCAACTTACCCACAGGGAACTCAGCGGGCCGGGCCAGGCAGCAGCTCTGGAGAGAAGGAATAGGTGATGTTTTGGGTCGAGACCCTTCTTGTCCTTTTCTCCAGAGATGCTGTCTGTCCCGCTGAGTTACTCCAGCTTTTTCTCTCTCCTGGTGGGTTTAAACCAGCATCTGCAGTTCCTTCCCACATGCTTCAACACAACAGGAGAGCCCGGTGAGGGGACTCGACCCAGTCGAGGGACGGCCGCTTCTTGCTCAGGCTTCAGGAAGCCGGTACAGTGGAGGACTCCATTCAATACGCTCATGCACATGGCAACCGCCGAAGCTTTGGTTAGTGGTGAGTTTTCTATTCTCGAGTTCTATTCTTTATTGTTTATGTATGACTCCAGTTTGTCCCATGGTATTGTTATGATCCATTCTGCTTTTGGTACCAGTTTTATTTTGTGAAGATTTCAAATATTTCGTTCCAGAATTTTTGGATTTTTATACAAAAAACAAAGTGCGCTATAGTAGCTTCTTGTGACTGACATTTATCACAAATGGGTGAGACATTGGGGAAAAGTTTGTTTATTTTAGTTTTTGAATAATATAGTCTATGTAATGTTTTATATTAAATTAGAGTATGTCGTACGTTGATCGAGCATTTATGCACATATAGTAAGTGTTTATCCCAGCTCTCTTTTGAAATTTTTATAGCTAGTTCTTGTTCCCAGTCTCTTCTAATACCATCGGTTGTAGGTATTTCAATATTTAAAATAATGTTGTATAAGTATGATATTAGATTTGCTGATTCAGCCTTTGTCTTCATGGCTTCATCCAATAAGTCTGGAGGCATGTTATGATAGTCTTTTGTGTATTTTTTCAGATAGTCACGGATTTGAAGATATTTAAAATATTGATTATTTTTCAAATTATATTTCAGTTGTAATTGTTGAAATGATAATAATTTTCCTAATTCATACAAGTCTCCGACCGTTTTGATTCCCATTCTTTCCCATTGTGTAAATGATTTATCTATAATTGAAGGTTTAAACGACGGGTTATTGACTATTGGCATTAAAAGAGATAGATTTCTTAATTTTAGATTCTGTTTTATTTGTTTCCAAGTTCTAATTGTGCTATGTATCATTGGGTTTTTATTATAATTGTTGTTATTCAGATTCATTGGTGAGAGGAGAGTCGCTCCTGTATTACACGAAGAGCAGTCCTCTCTCTCCATTACAATCCAGTCCACCTGCTGGGCAGAGTTGTCCAGCAGTTGAATCATATTTTTAATATTTACTGCCCAATTATAGTACATAAAGTTAGGGAGCGCTAGACCACCCATCTCTTTTGGTTTACTAAGGTGTGCTCTTTGTATTCTGTGGGATTTATAATCCCATATAAAATTTGTAATGTCTGAGTCTAGTTTTTTGAAAAACTTTTTTGGAAGACATATTGGAATTGATTGAAATAAATATAAGATTTGTGGTAAAAAGATCATTTTTATAGCATTTATTCGACCTATTAAAGACATCGGGAGCGTTTTCCAGAATTTGATTAGATTATTTACTTTCTTAAGTAAGGGGCTATAATTGGCATTAAACATAGCGTGATAGTTTCTAGTGATTTCAATTCCTAAATATTTAAATTTTTCTGTGGCTATTTTAAAGGGGAATTTCAAGAGATGTGTTGAGTCTTTCAGCTTTACTGATTCTGGATATTTGGGGGGCGTTTATATTACTGACTTCCTTGGTAGATCCCTTTTGCGATTGTCCTTGAAAAAAAACCACATAGTTGTGACATAGTTGTGACATATTGTGATTTTTTTAAAAATTGAACAAGTAAAATTACAGTGTCTGTAGTATTCGACACTGTAGTGAGTGTCCCACCCGTATGTGGGATTCGACATCTATTCGACTTCCGATGTTGATGTTGTACAATTAGCTCCGCTCCCTTTATTACTTTAAACCTAGGAGGGCGGTACCATTTCAAAATCAGTTATATTTCACCCAATTACACAAGATATATATATATATTTCATTCAGACTTATCAGATCGTGTGTTCAGCTACTGTGAAATTTATATATCTAACACTTTTATCTACTAATTATTTATAATTAGTTATACCTTTGATAATAGTAAGCTGTTGGCTGAAAGGGTTAACCAGAATCAGGCTCCTGGAATTATGCCAGGTGCCTGAGTCTCCTCCCTTCCCCACACTTAAACTTTCAGTATTATCTACGCTAGTTCTAAAATTTGTTATTTATTATTTCTTTATCCCTGCTTAACTGTCTCGCTCTATATACGAGATAGTCCAGTCTTTTTAACATTATTATATTTTGCCCATTATATAGTTCAAGTTAGTTTCCATTTCTATTTCTATATTAGTATTGTTAATTATTGTTAATTCTCTATATTTTGTAAAGCTATTTTAAGATCTTAAACCGCCATTTGTCCTTGTGATGTTTTCCACATTCGGCTCTCCTGTTCGTCTCTGCGTTGTTTATCAGTCTTTCCATCATTTTGAACAAAGAATGTCCTTGAGTTGAATTCCAAAGCGTCCAAAGGAGATAAGGTGTCTAGACCAGCGCACGTGGAAATGCTCTTCCATTTTAAACTTTTAGAAAATGGTGTTTCTTCCCTTATCTTCGGGTGTTCTCTGTGAAGTAATAAAAGGAAAGAATTTGTCCATATCGTCCCACTGCCTTGATTAATCTTCTGTTTCTGCCACAATCTCTTGGGTATATTTATACGATGCGTCCGAATTAGTGAAAGTTTTCTCTTTTCCCTTGAAAGTAATGCGCATCCTGGCCGGATAAAAAACGCCACATCTGACAACTTTAACTCCATGGAGAATCTGTCTTGTCTGTGAGAACTTACTTCTCTTTTGCACAATCTCATAGGGATAATCCCGGAGGAGTTTGATAGAGTCGTTTCCAAACGTCATCTTCACTCCGTATTTGATTTTTTTCATCAGCTCTTCAAGTGCTGAAATGTCCCGAAGTTTGACTATGATCTGTCGTGGGTGGGCTGGATCTGCTTGTGATCTTGGCTTAAATTTGGGTATTCGCAAAGGAATACCATTTAAATCAAAGAACATTATATCAGATAAGGAAGGGAGATATCTTATAGTTACAGGAGAGATACATGCTACGCCAATCACTTTGGTAAATATATATGCGCCCAATTTTGATAATCCTCAATTTTTCAATAAAATCCTGAATACATTCGCAGAATTTAACTACCAAAATGTTATAATTGGAGGAGACTTCAACTGTGTTTTAGATCTGTACTTAGATAAATCGATGCAAAAACAAAGAGGTAATATGAAACCTAAAGCTAGTGAACTCTTAAATACATATATAAAAAATACAAATATAGCAGACGTCTGGAGGATCGCAAATCCGACTGGAAGGGAATACTCGTTTTATTCAATGGTACACAAATACTCACGTATAGACTACTTCCTAGTGGATACAAAACTAATCCCTTATACTATGAACCCTAAATATCACACCAATACGATTTCAGATCACTCCCCGCTAACTTTCGTTTTAAAATTAGAAGGAATGTCTACGAACAAATCGTTCTGGAGGTTTAACTCGCAAATTCTGAAAGACCCACAAGGGAGTATATATCTAAAAAAACAGATGGACCTATTTTTTGAGACAAACGATACACCAGATATATCGCCCACTTTACTATGGGAATCCTTCAAAGCATTTATTAGAGGAGTCATTATCTCGTATCAAGCTTTTCAAAACAAAAAGAATAAGAATGAACAAAGACAATTAGAAGAACAAATCAGACAACTAGATATAGATAATGCTAAAGATCCAACTATGGATAAACATAATAAAATTTTAATACTGAAATTTAAGCTAAATAAATTATTGTCAGAGAAAGTTATAAGACTATTCCAAATTACAAAACAAGAACATTTCGAATTTGGGGATAAACCCATAAACCTTTGGCACGCCAACTGAAAAAACGGGAAAAAGATCATGCAATTTTAAAGATTAAATCAGATAGAGGGGAATTATTAACACTACCTAATGATATCAATAAAAGATTTGCTCAATTTTACCAGAATCTATACACATCCAAAACGCTAATAGACAATAATAAAGTTTCAGAATTTCTGGACAATTGTAACCTTCCAAAACTAGAACTGAAGGAACAAGAGGAACTGGGAGCACAAATTACATCTAAGGAAATAGAAGATACAATAAACACACTTAAGAATGGAAAAACACCAGGACCAGACGGATTCAGTAATGAATTTTATAAATGTTTTTACGACATAGTTACACCACGTTTACAGAAAATGTATACATACGCTTTTAAAGAACAAATCTTACCTGAAACACTAGCAGAATCTACGATCACATTAATACTTAAATAAGATAAAGATATAGAAGAACCAGGCTCATATAGAGCTATTGCTTTGTTAAATACGGATCAAAAAATATTTTATCGAAAACACTAGCTAGAAGACTAAGTCAATATGTTAGTAAATTAATAAACGAGGATCAAACGGGATTTATACCTAAGAGACATTCATTTAATAACCTGAGACGTCTGCTTAACATAATGCATTCACACAAACCTCAAGAACAAGAGTTATCTATCATTTCATTGGACGCAGAAAAAGCGTTTAATGTAGAATGGGATTATATGATTAAAGTATTTCAAAAATTTCAAATGGGAGAGAACTTCATCGCATGGATAAAATTATTATATAACAAACCCACGGCTAGAATATTAACTAATAATATACTATCTACGAAATTCCAATTATCAAGGGGCAATAGACAAGGATGTTCATTATCACCGCTGTTATTTGTTCTGGTAATTGAACCTTGAATTACTGGTTCTTGTAATTGAAGCTGAAAAAATCAGAACACACCCGGATATTTACGGTTATAATACAAAATATTGAAATAACATAATATCTTTATATGCAGACGATGTACTACTGTATATCACAAAACCCCAAATCAGTATACCAAACATATTAAATCTAATTGAGGACTTTGGATCTTTCTCAGGACACAGAATAAACTGGAACAAAAGTGAAATTATGTCGATAAAACCGAAAGACTCAACACATCTCTTGAAATTCCCCTTTAAAATAGCCACAGAAAAATTCAAATATTTGGGAATTGAAATTACTAGAAACTATCACGCTATGTTTAATGCCAATTATAGTCCCTCACTTAAGAAACTAAATAATCTAATCAAATTCTGGAAAACGCTCCCGATGTCTTTAATAGGTCGAATAAATGCTATAAAAATGATCTTTTTACCACAAATCCTATATTTATTTCAATCAATACCTATATATCTTTCAAAAAAGTTTTTCAAAAAATTGGACAGACATCACAAATTTTATATGGGATTATAAATACCACAGAATACAAAGAGCACACCTTAGTAAACCAAAAGAGATGGGTGGTCTAGCGCTCCCTAACTTTATGTACTATAATTGGGCAGTAAATATTAAAAATATGATTCACCTGCTGGACAAGTCTGCCCAGCAGGTGGACTGGATTGTAATGAAGAGAGAGGACTGCTCTCCGTGTAATACAGGAGCGACTCTCCTCTCACCAATGAATCTGAATAACAAAAATTACAATAAAAATCCAATGATACATAGCACAATTAGAACTTGGAAACAAATAAAACAGAATCTAAAATTAAGAAATCTATCTCTTTTAATGCCAATAGTCAATAATCCATCGTTTAAACCTTCAATTATAGATAAATCATTTACACAATGGGAAAGAATGGGAATCAAAACGCTCGGAGACTTGTATGAATTGGGAAAATTATTATCATTTCAACAATTACAACTGAAACATAATTTGAAAAATAATGAATATTTTAAATATCTTCAAATCCGTGACTATCTGAAAAAATACACAAAAGACTATCATAGCATGCCTCCAGACTTACTGGATGAAGCAATGAAGACAAAGGCTGAATAAGCAAATCTAATATCATACTTATAAAACATTATTTTAAATATAGAAATACCTACAACTGATGGTTTATAGAAGAGACTGGGAACAAGAACTAGCTATAAAAATTTCAAAAGAGAGCTGGGATAAACACTTACTATATGTGCATAAATGCTCGATCAACGTACGACATACTCTAATTCAATTCAAAACATTACATAGACTATATTATTCAAAAACCAAAATAAATAAACTTTTCCCCAATGTCTCACCCACTTGTGATAAATGTCAGTCTCAAGAAGCTACCATAGCGCACTCTTTTGTTTTTTGTATAAAAATCCAAAAATTCTGGAATGAAATATTTGAAATCTTCACAAAATTAATTAAAATAAAACTTGTACCAAAAGCAGAATGGATCATTTTTGGAATATCGGAAGGTAACCCCGAACTAAACGTGTTTCAAAAGAACTTACTTAATTACGGGCTAATAATGGGAAAAAAGCTTATACTCAAATTCTGGAAAAACGCTCCAATACCAACAATAAAAATGTGGATTTCAAACATGTTCGAAACATTACACCTGGAAGAGATGAGACTCCTCCTAGCAGGCAAAGCAGACCACTTCCAAAAGACGTGGTCTGCATTTATGGAACTATTACAAGCATAAGGTGCAATAGTAATTTAAAAAATAAATGGTACCAGGATCTGGTAACGGGGGGTAAAAAAACACGGTTGGTATATCCTTTTTTGCGGAGTTTTGTGTTATAATAGAGCGATTGTTTCTCCTTTTTTTTCTTTCCTTTCTAGGGTCTATTTCCTTTCTTTACTTCCTTCTCTAACTTCTTCTCTAAGGGGCTTTCTTTTCCCAACACTTTCCTGCACCTTCACGACTCTTGCTCACTTTCCTTACTTCTTTTATTTCTACCTTTTTTAAAGCTCGAAAAATGAAGTGGTACAACAAATGTAATAAGATATATGTGATGTGTATTACTGTAATTTACTGTACTTCTAATAAAAATAAAATAAAATAAATAAATAAATAAATAAAATTGGGATCTCGTACACAACCACGAGTCTTTCACTTGGGGTACCTCGTGGGTCAGTTCCTACCATGAGACAGGGCTTTTAGACAGCATCTCTGGAAAAAAGGAATGGGTGATATCACCAATAGGTGGTGTCTGACCCGTTGAGTTACTCTAACTTTTTGCATCTATCCTCAATTTAAACCAGCATCTGCAGTTCCTTCCTGCACCCTTCTTCGGACAGTTCCATGTGAACCCATTTTGCTGTCTGCAGTTCTTGGGTCTCCTAAGGAGATATTAGGGCAGATGACCAAAAGCTTGGTCAGAGAGATCAATGTTGATTTGAAGGAGGAAATAGAGCAGCAGTGAAGAGGTTTAGGTAGGGAATTCCAGATGTTCAGGGCCCAAACTGCTGATGTCATAACAGAGCAATTAAGCTTGAGTATGACCGAGAGTGCCGATATATGAGAGGGATGCAAGGGCAGGAGGAGATGACAGGGATAAAGAGAGAAAGGCAAGAGCATGCTGGGATTTTAAAAGGATGAACAACTTATAAATGAAGTCTGCATAATTCAGCAAGAACATGGGTGAAGAATAAATGGGTGTGGTTTGGGACACAGGCATCTGTTGGCCTCAAGTTTAAGAGAATAGAACATGGAAGGCTGGACAGGATTGCATATAGAGGTAACAAAGGAATGAGTAAGCAGCATACTGTATAATGTTCTACAGAAGAAGGATTTTGTAACGATACGATACGATAGAACATACAATATGATATGATACAATATACTGTAACTTTATTTATATATAGGAAGGAACTGCAGATGCTGGTTTAAACCGAAGATAGACACAAAAAGCTGGAGTGACTCAGCGGGAGCAGCAGCATCTCTGGAGAGAAGGAATGGGTGACGTTTCGGATCGAGACCCTTCTTCAGATTAACTTTATTAATCCCAGGAGGGAAATTGATACAATTTCAATGATCTAGTTGATCCAGTAACCTGATTTTCGGCTTAATATAATGTAAGTGCTGTTTGAATGAAGAGAGCCATACAGCGTAATATTATTATCATTATTCTCCATATCAATAGTGAACTGCAAATCAAAGCATCTTATTGTTGGTCTGTGTGTGTTTTTTTAATGTGCCAGTCAAGCACTGCATGAGGTGAGAAACGTAGGCATTTGCTGTTCAAAACGCCAGCTTCCATGCTGAATTACAGGTCGTCACGCACCACCAGAGCTGAATTCAGATTGGGCGATGCTTGCAACTTGATTTACGAGTTAGTAGGCACAAAGTTGATTGCATGAAATCACAAACATGCTTTAAAAGCCTTTGTGGTAACTAAAACTTTTCAAATTAAGTTGATAAATTTGTTAAAATTCTAACAACATGTCATTAAATACGAAGCAATAATCCCACCTGCACTGAAGGTAATCTGGGTTTGAATCAGTTTCTCTGAAACTTGCTCTACCACTTCAACCTCAGCTTTGAGCTCGTTAGTTGTTTTTTTCCCCGTCTTGCCATCAATGCCATCCAAATAAGATAGACACAAAATGCTGGAGTAACTCAGCGAGACAGGCAGCATCTCTGGAGAGGAGGAATGGGTCCAGAGATGCTGCCGGTCCTGCTTAGTTGCTCCAGCATTTTATGCCTATTTTAGGATTAAACCAGCATCTGCAGTTCCTTCGTGCACCATCCAGATAAGAACAGTTTGTCAAATAATTTGAATGCATTCATGGAACAATAGAAATCAAGAAATATTATAGAATGTGTATAATCTCTACCATTGAAATCAGCATCTGTTTCCACTATAGCAGAGCTGGTAGGTGGTCTTGATCTCCAGTGAGCTAGCACTTGAGGTTTCTCACTTCACACTTGAGATCCTATTCACTTGATGATTCAGTTCCAGAGGATGCCTTCTCTAGCCTAGCCTCTAAAGTATATGACACCCCAATACTCTGCTTGTACCTACACTTAAGTAATCATAGGAAGATTCATCATCAGGGAGGTTGGCTATATTATGTGGCAACAGAATGTGTCTTCTCCAGCCACTTGAACTTTCATTGTGAAGGAAGAAGGGAGAGGGGTAGGTAGTGGCCACTTGGGTATGCCATGATTAATGTGCATGGAGGGATAGATTAAATGAGGATTTGGTGTGTATAAAATATCTTCTCCAGCACTGCCAATAGGGAAATGCACATTTCCTTTGAGAAGGAAAGAAAATGGTATGCTAGGAGACGTGGCCTACTTGAGTGGATGACCTCATGCAAGAAAAAAGGGAAGGTTAGTGGTAGCCTCTTGAATTAAGATGCATCTCTCTATCAGCGAGTCCTCAATAGCCCATTTATTTCCCTTGAACTTCTTGACACTCTGCTATTCAGACTCCAGTGAAAACCCATGCAATCATGAAGAGAACATATAACTTCCATCCGGAAGTGGCGGCGCTGCCCTAGCAGCTGCGGCTCGCCTGCAGTCCATTTGTCTTTTCTTTTTTTGTTTTCTTTTTGTCCCGTTGTTACAGTTTATTTCGGTTTAATTTAGTTGTATGTGTGGGGGGGGAGAAACTTGTTTTAGTCTCTTCCTTCGGGGGGGTGCGACCTTCTCTTGTCGTATCCCCCGTCTCGGTCTGCGCTGAGGCCTAATCGCGGAGCTGGCTGCCTCCAACTGGGACCGACCTCGAGGCCCCGGAGGCAGAGCCAGCCAGGACTTACCAACGCAAGGCTGGTCGACTTCGGGGCTGTGGTGGCATTGTGGCGGTGGCGACCCGACTTTGGGGCCGAGGCGGCGTGGCGGCGTTGCCGCGGGCCCAGTGGACGACATCGTTGGGAGCTCCTAGGTCCCAGGTCGGTGACCTGCTTTGCCGGAGCTCCCGCAACATTAGCTTCGTTCGCTGGACTGGAGTTTGAACCGGCCCGTTCGCGGAAATCAGATTCAGCCGCGGGACTTGCTTACCATCACCCGATGGGGGTCACAACATCAGAAGCCTGGATCGCCTCAATGCAGAGGGAGAACAAGGAGGGAAGAGACAAGGACTTTAAGACTTTTACCTTCTATCACAGTGAGGAGGGCCTGGTGGACTCACTGTGGTGGATGTTAAATCTGTGTTTACTGTGTGTTTTGTTATTTTATTCTATGCTATGACTTCAAGGCACAAAATTTCGTTCAGGCTGAAAAGTCTGAATGACAATAAAGGATACTTGATACTTGATATCAACACTACCCGAGCTCGGGATTGAATCAGGACCTGAAGCTATGAATTAGCACTGTGCTGCCCATAATTTAATAAAAACTGTAATTTACCTACTTTATCATATAGCATCCATAGAATGATATTCCAGTATAATACACAACCTTTAGAAAAATAAGTCAAAACCTAAAATATAAAATGGATTATTTTATACTTTTATTATTTCGCATTGCAATGTATTATAGTCAGTCAACTCAAAGAGAAGAATATGAAAGATGATACAAGTTGTTGCCAACTGACGAATGAATAGAGCTAATTTTCCCACGTGAAGTTACTTGAAATAATTAGTGGCTTTGGAACAGGTTCAAATTAAATCTATTTATTGTCCTGAACAATGTCTTAACATTAATCTGCTTGCTTCTGTGGAGAGGACTTCTGCAAAGTAAACGCAACTGCTAAAGTAATTAAGTCAGGAATGTGACAGAAAGTTGATTTAATCCATTAATTTGGCCCATGAGTGAGTGAGTCATGTCAGTGGAATTAGTTCTTCCACGTGCAACAGGAAAAAACTGATGTTATTGCAAAACGCTGTTGCGTCAATGTTTTAGAAATTGGCCTTGCAGTGCATTGAGTCAAGGAAACGGAGAGATGGCAGCTTTCTCATTATCCCCACAATGTTATCTTTGCTTAGGAAACATTTTCTTGCTTAAGGGAATTCGGGAAAGCTCAAAGCAACTTTTGAAAATTTCTTAAAAATCAGTCATAGCAAACATTATTCAGGGAATTGCAAAATCCAAGATACGATATCCTGACACGTGATTCTTACTATTCCGAATGTGTGCTGTCATCCAGTATTCCTATCTTTGTAGCAGTCATCTTCAGAAGTGGGTAGGAAGGAACTGCAGATGCTGGTTTAAACCAAAGATAGACACAAAAAAGCTGGAGTAATTCAGCGGAAAATGCAGCATATCTGGAGAGAAGGAATGGGTGACATATTAGGTCGAGCCACTTCTGCAGAAGTGGGTTGGTTTCCTTGCAGGAATCCTGATATTATCCACGTATTAAAAAAAACATGCAGCCTAATCACAATACCGGTTACATTGACTGCTGCAAATATTGTAATTTATTTTAAATAAAAGAAAATTAATGCAATTCCATGAGTCATTAGCCATTTTAGATTATATATTAACATTCACGAAAGAGACAGAGAAAAAACTACAGCTTCATCAGTGCTTCGAGACCTGCATCTGTCAACTTTAGATAGACACAAAAAGCTGGAGTGACTCAGTGAGTCTGACAGCATCTCTGGAGAAAAGGAATAGGTGATGTTTCAGAACGATAACCTTCTTCTCGATACGAAACATCGCTTATTCCTTTTCTCCAGAGATGCTGTCTGACCCGCTGAGTTACTCCAGCTTTATGTGTCTATCTTCAGTTTAAACCAGCATCTACAATTCCTTCCTACATATTTTGGCTGCGCAACTTTATTTAGGTTTAGGTTTAGGATTATTATTGTCACAAAGGTGCAAGGTGCAATGAAAAGCTTTTATTTGGCAAGTTATCCAATTGGATCAGTTAAAACCATGCATAAATAAAATCAAGTTAAACTCAAGTACAATAGGTAGAACAAGCAGTAAGATACAGGGCAGAATATAGTTCTCCCCATTGTTGCACATCCATTCCATAAACAAAGTCCAATAGCTGCAATAGGGTAGAGGTGAATCAGTCATTACCCTAGCTTACGTAAGGATGGTTCAGGAGCCTGGCAACTCATTTAGTTAACAATTCTCCTTCATGCCCATCTCCCATGTTCAGAACCATTGTTTGACTTAACTTTCTCTCCCACCAATCATCCCTAACCCATTACCCCACTTGGCCTTAAAAATCGCCAAAACCATTGATTGCATGACCACCTTAAGCACAGATTACATATGTAACTCCACCCACCTAACATCCAACAACCCCTTTTTATCAATGACGTAAAGCCTTTTCCTACTGCCAAACAGATACATCTTCCCCACCATCAATGCCTTCCCTTCCTGGAGGCATTTCACTTTCCTCCAATCTTGTGTTTCTTTGCTAATTCCACATCCCTGACCCAAATGTATAATATTTTGAAAACAAAAGGACCAGCATTATTTAAAGTTATTCACACAGGGTAGAGTGCCAGTCATTTAGAATAACTATATATTTTAAATGAACCTGGATACAAATAAAATTTGGAAACATCAGATGATTTAGTAGAGCAAATTTCAGCTGTGAATTTGTGCACTTCTATAAATTTCTCTGTCAATTACTAAAAGGAATGACAAAATAAATTATAATCTTAGACTCATCCCTCCATGATATCTTAGTAAATGCTGACGTTGAACAAACCGATAAATCCTAATGTAAAACATTGTGAAAACTGGTAGTTTTAAAGTTTTAATGTTTTAATGTTGTAATGTGGCCAAAACTAAAGCCAAGCTCTAATTCTGATAAAGCATTGTACTTGCACTGCAGGTAGCAGCTCCACTAACAACTCACAGACACATTCAAATCGCTGCCGATCTTAGTCTCGGATTAATCGGCTAATTACTAGCACTTAAAGGAATAATTATGCAATTTGGCCCAATTACTGATCTCCACAAAGCTAAGACAGGCTGAGAAAAATATACCTGCGCTACAATGAATGGAAGAGACTAGAGGAGGAGAGTTGGGGATGCACTAAAACTTGGTGAAGCCGACACAGGGCACAATGGGGGAGGACCACAGTCTCGGGTCCTTCTGCTGTTGAGCATTGAGGCGCTGAGTCAGGTGGGGGGGGTGGACACCTCTCAAACAAGGGAAGTGATATTCCCATAGAGGGGCTGCATGAATAACAAAGGTTATTTTAAAGATATGTGTAGGAAGGAACTGCAGATGCTGGTTTATAACAAAGATAGACATAAAATGCTGGAGAGAAGGAATGGGTGACGTTTCAGGTCGAGACCGTTTTTCAAACCTTCATCAGAAGAAGGGTCTCGACCCGAAACATCACCCATTCCTTCTCTCCAGAGATGCTGCCTCTCCCGCTAAATTACTCCAACATTTTGTGTCTTTAAACATAGTTGTGAACATTACTGAGTATGAAACAATTGAGTGTATTGATGCTGAGCATGTAAGAAAAGTTTTTCAGTTTTTTGTTTTGTATATTTTTTAGCCTGGATAAAGTTTATTTTTGAAATCTGAAAAAAACTAAAGTTGCAAGTGATCTACTTCCTAAAATCCATGACAGAATGTAACCACATTAATGCCTTCTTGCATTCAAACAAACTGATTATATTATTTTCCACCTGGCAGATGCACTTAATACAAACTCTGTACACAATTAGAGGCATTAAATTTTCAGCAACATTTAATTTCTGACAGTCAGGCAGATACATTTTAAATTATTAGTAAATTAACAGTTGTATTTAACTTACTTTTATATTCATTAGAACAGTCAGTCAAGTTTACTTCATTCTATGTATAATTTTAGCGGGAAACTTACATCAATTAAAAGAGGAATTTTAGAATAATCAGTTATTTTATTATAGTCATGAGTAGAGACAGGCGTTTACGTTTCAATCCTAAATGTCAGTCACTGTCAGACTAGATTGGGATGTGTTTATTGACAATTTTTGAGTTGGGGAAATGCTTTTCAGCAATGGGCAGAAACAACATATTGGATCAAAATTCTCTGTAAAAATATCAGTGAAGCTTACAGTGCTGACAGTTATTTAGGTGCAAAGGCATCAAGCAAGATGCTGATACATGTCAAAATACCAATTCCCAAAGACTCGTCTCTGGTCGGTTAGTCATGTTAAACTGGGGATCTTGTTATCTGCATAATCAAAATGCTTTGAATGTCATGAGCTTGTTGCATTTACACAGTAGATTTGTTTGGGGTGGAAGATTGCAACCTTCACGTGGTCCGCCCTGTTTCGATGAATGCAATCAACCTGGTGTGCACAATCAAATAAGATCAAATAGAACAAGTTGTCCTGCAACTTTAGGCTGTGCACGCCATATGCAAGAAGAAGTAGATTTGTTTACTGCAGAAATTTTAGTCATATTTATTTCAGTGTAAGTACTCTTTAAATAACATGTCAATCAATGTCAACCTCCCCAACATTGAAAATAAACCACTGCAAGCACAAACAAATGGATTTTCCTATTGTTATTAAAAATTCCAAAATTGAAAATTCATTTTCAAACCTTTTCCTCGTCCATTTAAATTTTTTATTAAGATCTTCTGTGAAAGTACATGGAGTGCTTTTACTGCCAGCCTCAATATTCTAAAGTAAAGAGAAACTGTTTAAAATTATGTATGTGCGATTGTATGACCCAATATGAGTTGATTGCGAAATTAAGGGTGGCGCAGTGGCACAATGGTAGAGCTGCTACCTCACAGCGTCAGAGACCCGGGTTCGATCTTGACCTTGGGTACTGTCTGTGTGGAGTTCTCTCTGTGACCACGTGGGTTTCCTCCGAGTACTTCGGTTTTCTTCCACATCCCAAAGGCGTGGGGGTTTGTAGGTTAATTGACTCCTGTAAATTTCCCTGATGTGTTAGGAGTAGGTGAGAAAATGGGATAACATAGAACTTGTGTAAATGGGTAATCAATGGTCAGCGTGGACTTGGTGAGCTGTGTCCTGTCACTAACCTAAACTAAACGAAACGAAACAAAATCCTTGGCTGTGACACACTTCATCATTGAGTACTCTGTCAAACTTTCCTTTCAGGGTCTATACATTTGGAAAAGTTATTTGAGCAAATAGGGAAGAAAAGTAATGAAAAGTAAGAAAAAAGATAGCAGACGCATTAGTTGTTTGGGATGTGGATGCTGTTGGCAAGTCCAGCATGTGTGGTCTATTTCTAATTGTCCTTTAGAAGGTGGTGGCGTGCTGCCTTCTTGATAGTTGCATTCCTACTAGTGATGGGATTTCCACAGTTTTGTTTAATAGGGAGTTTTGGGATGAGGCTGATCATCCACAATCAGTACCCCGTTCCTGCCTTCTCCCCATATCCCTTGACTCCGCTTTCTTTAAGAGCTCTATCTAACTCTCTCTTGAAAACATCCAGAGAATCGGCCTCCGCTGCCTACTGAGGCAGAGAATTCCACAGATTCATAACTCTCTGGGTGAAAAAGTTTTTCCTCTTCTCCATTCGAAATGGCCTACAGTATGTATGCAGCTGATTCAGTTAAGTTTATGGTCAACAGTCACCCACAAGGTATTTATGGTGATAGTAATGTTATTGAATGTAAAAACTAGGAAGTTAGACTTTAATGAGTCTGAAAAAGGGTCTCGACCCAAAACGTCACCCATTCCTTCTCTGCAGAGATGCTGCCTGTCCCGCTGAGTTACTCCAGATTTTTGTGTCTATCTTTAGTTTGTTTGAGTTGTTTATTACCTGGCGCTTTTGTGATATGAATGTTCTTTGTCATTTATCAGTCCATGCTTGAAGGTTATTTAAATTCTGCAGCATATAGATTTGTAAATTAAATTGAACATTGTGCAATTATTATTCAAACATTCCTAATCCTGACTTTATAGTAAAAGGAAGGTCATCGATGAAGCAGCCAAAGATGGGTGGGCTGAGGAACTCCTGCAGTGACATCCAGGACTGGGAATTAAAAGTCTCAAATCAGAATGATTTGTAAAACACAAAGTGCTAGAGTAACTCAGTGGGTCAGAAGAAGGGTCTTCAGAAGAAGGATTCCGATCCGAAACGTCACTTATCCGTGTTCTCCAGGGATGCTACCTGACCCGCTGAGTTACTCCAGCACTTTGTGTCTTTTTGTTTTAAGAAGTTTTTGATGATGAACTGTTTGGCGCTTTCAGTGGGAATTATCTATTGTACAATACAATTTCATTTGGATGAGAATATTCACCTCAGTGCTGAGTAAACTTGGGTTTTTATGCTTCGTTGGCATATAATGAAAAAAAATTGTGAAAAAAAATTACTTTCAATAGGCATTATAGTGATTACAATGATTCATACAATTTTAATCAATGTGTGTTCTCTTTCAGAAGGTCCTCTCATTCAACCTCAGGTGCAACATATGTACAACTTATTATGTTACATATAACATAATATAATGAATTATTATGTTATATGTAACATAATAAGTTGTATGCAATTACCTGACATGTCAGTACTGTTTGAGAATGGAGTAAGATCTTTTATATAGTAACTTTTGAAACACAGATTGATACAATGTTGAGAAACAGGAGTTTTAACCATTTAAAATCAACAGTACTTCATAATATAGTTAGTTCACGGTTTTCGCTTCAGAAAGCCATCACTGATTTAATTCTCATAAAAATACAGTATGTAGTATGAGTAGCTTACCCTACTATGAGTAAATCCCATCCATTATTATTATTATTAGCTTCCCTTTTTTTTAAACTGATGCTTTCCTTTAGAACTGGTATGGTGCATTGATCAAACTATTGTTTCATGTTATTGTGTAAGAGGCTATTGTTTTGTTATGATTGTCATCACTTAAAAAATATATTTTAGGGTGAAACCTATTAAAATTAAGTTTGACGCAATTTTAATGATTTAATTGTTACCAACCTCGCAAACTCATTCACTGTAAAAAAAATCAATACATATGCATTTCTAAAATTATTCACTATGATGTCCAAATATGCTAAATCCATAACATTATTTACTGTAATAGCATGTGACTATTGCCAAGAGTACCATGAATAAGTACACAGCCTCACCTACATTGTTCACATTTAATTTGTTCCGCTATGTAATGCAAACTTGGTCCAGTTGTGCCCTAAAATTCCCAGAATATTGTACATTCCAGCTCTTGTTCTGGTGTCAGTACAGTGATTTAACTTCCTGGTCTCCCAGACACTGAGATGAGATGATAATATTATTTGCGCTCACTTGTGCCAGGCTGTTTATCTTACAGAAGAGACCAGTGTGGCAAGAAGGGTTTGAGCAAGGCATTGTCATGTAGCAAAACATTTCATACTTCACCTATGTAGCCATTGTCAAGATGATAAAAATCCATTATGTGAAGCAGTTTCCAATATTTTGACAATGTTGTGCACTTTTAAAATTACCATTTATTAAAAAAAACCTTTGATGAAAAAAACTTCCACCAGCCAGTGTGAATCAGAGAGTGTGTGATGCTAACTTCTCAAAGCTGCCTCACACCATATGTGAATCACCTTCACAAACAAATCACACTATGAATTTCACTTTGTTATAAAGCTAAACTATAACTAGGATGTAGAAACAAGAAACTGCAGGTGCTGGTTTACAAAAAAAGACACAAAGTGCTGGAGTAACTCAACTGGTCCCTGGGGAACATGGATGGGTGATGTTTCAGGATGGGATCCTTCTTCAGACTGATTATTGGCGGGGTGGGGGAAGAAAACTGGAAGAGAGGAGGCGTCTGAAGAAGGATCTCGATCCGAAATGTCACCCATTCCTTCCCCCCAGAGATGCTGCCTGCCCAGCTGAGTTACTCCAGCATTTTGTGTCTATGTAGGGGCAGGATAAGCTTGACAGGGAATAGGGAAATATAGGTGTGGGGGTTTGGATGATAGGGCAGGGATGAAAAAGACAGATGATGTGAGACAAATGGATTGAAGAGTTATTAATTGTAAAGCTAGAGGAAGAAATTTAGGTGGAAATGGAGTACCCCCTCCCCCTCCCTTTCTCCCACACACCCCTTTTCTCCCCCACCTCTCCCCCCACCCCACCTGGACTCGCACCTATCTTTCCCTTCTCCCTCCCCTTCCATAGGGCATAGAGGGATATGGACCTAATATGAACAAATGGAATACAGGTCAGGTCGGGGGGAGTTCTCCCCGCCACGGGTACCATGTAATCCCATGCTACCTGCTCCATGGTCGAATAGTCAGCGACTAAATCATCTCCCCACCTCGTTTGCCAGGTGAGGAGGGGGTTGTGGACTCCCAGCACGACCAAAAACAAGACCTGTCAAAGGGCGGATGAGCTTCTAGTGAGCCAACGGCCTCCACACTTCAGTAGTAGTTGTGATCACTGTCGTACATAATGATGATAAGGCACACACACCAATATCCTATATGTCCAGAGGCGGAAGTCCGCAGGAAATAATAATAATAATAATGGATGGGATTTATATAGCGCCTTTCTAATACTCAAGGCGCTTTACATCGCATTATTCATTCACTCCTCAGTCACACTCGGTGGTGGTAAGCTACTTCTGTAGCCACAGCTGCCCTGGGGCAGACTGACGGAAGCGTGGCTGCCAATCTGCGCCTACGGCCCCTCCGACCACCACCAATCACTCACACACATTCACACACAGGCAAAGGTGGGTGAAGTGTCTTGCCCAAGGACACAACTACAGTATGCACTCCAAGCGGGATTCGAACCGGCTACCTTCCGGTTGCCAGCCGAACACTTAGCCCATTGTGCCATCTGTCGTCCCAAATGGAGGACAGAGATGTGTGGTGCGTCCGTCACTTTCCCATTTGAAACCAGCACCGCTGCGTTGCTAATGTTTTCAATGATGATAAATGAATGAATGAATGAATTAGCATGGATTGGTCTCACAGGCAAGAAAAGGGGCCTTTTCCTTTGCTTTCACTTTATATGATTCCATGGTTCTGTGAAATTATAATTACTGATTTTTGCATGCTTAGGGGGAAACTAATGGATTCCTGAAATGCTTGAAAAGTTTTAAAGCGCGCACTGAAATACAAGGGACATTTCTTTCCTCCTTTAAGATGCACCTTAAAGCGTACCTCTTTCACCAAACTTTTGGTTGCCTGCTCAAATGACCGCTAAAGCAGAACAGAGTAAAATGTGCTCCTATGAAATGTTTGGGACATTGTATTATGTTAGCGGCACTATGTGAATAGAATTTGCTGCTTATGTGATTTGTAGCAGATCCTCCGAAAATAATATTACACTTTAATGCATCTTTTATTTTTGTAGGAATTTCTGCTAAAAGTATCAAAGGATTTAGAATAAGTTTTGCAAACTTGAGAAAAGTGTTTGTACAAAGCTGTTCTAAGGTACCCATTAGTATATGCCTTTAAGTTTAACATGAGATTTTCCATTACAGACTTAAAGATTTGTTCAAAGAAGCAAACCACATTAAAATTATGGATTTTCTTTCGAGATTGGTAGTTTACAATATATTGCAGTTAAATATATTTTGAATAAAGATCATAACTCTTCTTTCATTTTGACCTAATTATTAGCATTCACTTTAAAAGCATATATTTTTGAGCCATCATAGTGTAATTTAAGATTCTAATCTATGCTTAGGTTCTCAGTTCAATCCTACTAAGTCTCCATGTTAAAATAAATAAATAATTGGAAATTTTTCAGTGTGACCACTACCCACGTCGAGCACCTTACGACCCCACTAAATAATTTTATCGATAAGTACTTCCTCATAATATCACACAAACATTATAGACTTGATTGTCCAAGGGTTCCCTTACAACATACTACTCTTGCATATTTCTGTTTTTTTATTTGATTTGTGATCATTGCCAAAATTAAATCAGGCTTTGGTGTGAAATTCAGCAAACACTGAATGCCCCTCCTGTGTCATTCCG